>NC_081351.1:33606908-33694480 GCF_029784015.1 Lycium ferocissimum | reverse complement strand
AGATGGACTGAAAATTCTCAAAGTAAAGCTTCTTGTAATTTGTGGCTTTAAACCTTCGTGTGGCCTGCTGGAAGATTGAGTAAACAGATAGTGAACTGACGGAAAGTAGGAAAGCTAAAAATGAGAAGTGAAAAAGGGTCAAATTTGTTGTACAATTCTAAATTGAGTAGCTTAATTTTACATTAAGCTTTTGGTCTTCTTTTTTTTATTTTTTTATTTTTTTATTTTAAGATTTAGAAAAAATAAATCATTTTTGCCCCTCTGAAGAATTGAAGACCAACCCATTTGAAGGGCAAAAACTAAAGACCAGCCCATTTGACGGGCAAGCTGTGCAATTTCTTCTATTCCAAAATATGAATTTAAGAGTAAAGTTGAACATGTGGTCCTCCATATTTATATCATTTTCAAATTGAAGGACCTACACAGTCCTTTTGTGGTTTACTGTCACATGGAAGTCATACTAATTAACTTTGCCCAACTTGCATGGCAATTTCTTCTCTTCTATAAGAGGTATACGGCTAAGTTAGAGGACCAGTAAAGGACTTAAGTCTAAATATCGTAGGCTATATATAGGCGACCAAATAAAAAGGCTTACGCATCAAAGGCATCATTGATGGAAGCTAGTCTCCTTCTACATTTCCTACTGTCTTTCTACTCTTCTATACCCAAGATTTCTACTACAACAGATGTAATCACTACTAATCTATTCATCACAGATGGTGAAACTGTTGTTTCATCTGGTAGAACCTTTGAGCTGGGATTTTTCAGCCCCAGTGGTTCCTCAAAACGATATATTGGGATATGGTACAAGCAAACTCTTCCTTATGTGAAAACAGTTGTATGGGTTGCCAACAGAGAAAACCCATCTGCTGTTTTGCCGGTCACCAAACCAGGGAAACTTGTTCTTTTTAGTGACAAGAATGAAATTATATGGTCCACTAACACCTCACGATCAGTCCAAAGTCCAGTTGCACAACTTCTGGATTCAGGTAATCTTGTCGTGAAAGATGCAAATGATGGAAATCCAGAAAATTCCCTTTGGCAGAGCTTCAATTTTCCAACTGATACATTCTTGCCTAATATGAAGGTTGGAAAAATTTTTAGAACTGGTCATGAGGTATACCTTTCAGCTTGGAAGAACGATAACAATCCAACTCCCAGGGAATTTACTGTCCACATTGATCCTACTGGATATCCACAGGCCCTAATCAGACGTGGCACAGGGGTATCATCACGATCAGGACCATGGAATGGTTTACGGTGGAATGGAGCCCCCGCACCACTACAAATACAAAGCAGCATATATACATTTCAATTTGTTTTCAATAAGGAGGAGGTTTACTATAGATATTCTCCGATTAACAGCTCGGTGTTATCAAGGCTAGTCCTGGCTAACAATGGTTATATTCAGCGTTACACATGGGAGGATCGAACCAAGACTTGGCTTCTTTACCTCAACATTCCTCAGAATACTTGTGATAAATATAACTTATGTGGTGCCTATGGGAGCTGTGTCATAGATGGTTCCCCTTTATGTAGATGTTTGGAAAAGTTTGTACCTAAATATCCCCAGAAGTGGGAAAAGGGAGATTGGTCAGAAAGGTGTGTTCGGAGGAAACCATATCATTGCAACAAGGAACATGTATTTCTTAGATATTCTGGAATCAAGTTACCAGATACTAACCACTCTCAGTACGATAAAACCATGACACTTGAAGGGTGTAGGCAAGTATGCTCAAGGAACTGCTCTTGCACAGCTTATTCGAGCCTAGATATAAGCAATGGAGAGAGAGGTTGCTTGTTTTGGTTTGGGGAGTTAATTGATATGAAAAAGCTCACTGGAACGGGACAAGACATTTATATCAGGGTGGATTCTTCAGAGCTAGGTAAGAACTTATCTTAAAGAAATTTCTAATGATGTGCTTTAAAACTTATTTTTTGAACATATGGAGACCATATTATGCAAAAACAGTGTCCTATGTCGATTTGAAGTGGCTGATTAAAAAATTGGTTGTAGTATCTGTAACAACCCGAAATTTTCCGAGTGAATTTTAAAATTATTTCCTTAATTATAGTTTACTAATTTTAATGAGTTTCATATCAAAGTGATATCAAAGTGAGTACTATTAAAATATATTTATATTATATATATATATGTGCTACTAAAAATATTGCTTTTACACATATAATGTATGGGATAGTTTATTAATTATAAGTAGCAGAGGGTCAAATTTATGTTAGTGGACGTTATATTATATATTTTGTTAATGAAAAGATAGTGGGCCAAGCCCACTTCTTTAATGTCCACGTGCAGCAGTTGGCTTAGAAGGGGTAATAGGTGTTTTTGGGGGTTTCTTTTGAGGAGAAGCATTAGTAGAAAAGATTTCATAGGGCAGTTCGTGCTGCTGCTATAAGAACCATTACCAAGGAATATATTTTTTTTATTTCGCTTGGTTAAGAAAGACAAGCATTCAGGTACGTATTGTTACTGTTTTTAGTATGAAAGCATAGAATTGGTATTGTAGAGATATCTAGCGGTGTATAGGTGATGGCAACGAAAGAATGAAGAGAATGCTAATGATTAGTCTAGTGATTATGACAATTATGGGAAGTTGAGAATTGATTAGTGGTATGATTTAAAATAAAACAAAATAGGTATTCAAAAGGGTGACATTACCCTACTGTTTCAACTCGTCACTGTGTCTTTCTTTTAATCTTTTTTTTTTTCTTTCTTTTTTTGTTGTTTTAGTTTCTTTTATTTCTTTAATTACACATTATAATTATTCTTATTTTGGGACTAGAACATACTTGTATAACTGTTTACTAAGAGTATTGAGAAACAACTTCTACCTTTTTAAAAGAATTATGGAAATTGGGTAGAATGTTGAGATTTAGTTCTAAACATAAAATTATAGGATTAGATTTCCTAGACTAATTTAGACCATTTATTTATGTATTTGGATAGATTGAGGCTATTGAAGATTGTTTGAAGGAAATTTGACACTTCAAGAGAGGTTGCGTTCCGGTTATAAGGCAAGTGAGGCTTAAACTCTTAGTTTGCTTGCTTTTCATAAAAAGCATATGGTTTGTGTTGTATGTATGCATTTAAACCGTTTAGTTCGTGTGAGTGGGAAAGCATGATCTAAATTGGATAATTTTCAAGTTTCTAAAGTAATGACCGTATGAGTCCTTTAGCGTAAATTCGCTTAGATAGATACTATTTATATAAATGTAAAGTTTAGAAGTGGTATTGATTGGATGTATGTTCCACTTATCGTATCTTCAGAGGGGCCCACTTCCATAGGCCCCATTGATATTCAGTGAGAGATAGATGCTAGAATCTTAAGTGACCCGGGTAAGATGGGGGTAAATAATGCCTCTCGGAAGACGGGGTAAGACATAGACAAATACGTACTATGTCCCGTGAGCATAGATTCAGATTCAGTGTAGTGCATCTATTGCTCTCCGGGTAAGATGGGGGTAAATAATGCCCTCTCCGGAAAACGGGGTAAGACATAGGTAAATACGTACTATGTCCCATGAGCATAGATTCAGATTTAGAGTATTTCATATTTTGCTTGTTTATGCTTCATGATTTCAGCTTTAGCTTCAGTGTTTGTATATATTGGATATACTTGTACTGTGTGATTGCTTTTATGCATTATCGTGATTTCAAAGACTTGCCCCGGGGTAAGTCGAGAGTGTCGATGATCTTCCTGGGTCTTTTAGACTCACACTTGTGATGTTGTATGTGTGCAGGTGTGGCTAACGGTGACCAGGTAGCCGATACTTGATTCATTCCAGCTTTGTTCAGTCCAAAGGTGAGGTGAGCCACCATTAGATCATGGCGGCCTCTTCTTCTTTAGATGACTTAGTAGTATTCGAGCCACGTCTCGTACTTTTATATTCAGACTAGTAGTTCCATGACTTAGACATTTTTATGGGGTTTATGGGTAAGACTCAGTATTTGTATTTCGCTTCCGCACTTTTCTTTATATTATGAGACTTTGCGTATTATTCATTTTATTCGTTAATTTTTCGCATGATTAGCTTAGAGGGTTCGCCTTATGGGTAGAAGCTCAAAAGGTGCCCGGTCACGGCCTGAGTGTCAGATTTGGGTCGTGACAGTATCGGAGGCAGGTTCAAACAGAAAGAAGGCAGAGATACTCGCGGTGAGTTTCTCGTTGTTGATGGCAATGATTCTGCTAGGACTGGTTTTGTTTTTGTACATATGGAAAAAGACGAGGAAACTAAAACTCCAAGACGAATTTGAGCTGCCAATGTTCCAATTGTCAACAGTAACAAGAGCCACAAATAACTTTTTGGTCAACAACAAAATTGGAGAGGGTGGATTTGGACCTGTTTATAAGGTATAAACTACAAATTTGTTTCAATAGTAACCAGTTTATGCTCAAGATTAGTGTGTTAGAGACGATTTTCATTCTGCAATATTCACATCTTTGTAAAATCTATGTTCCTTTGATAAACCTTTGCCAATTCTAGGGTGTACTGGAAGAGGGACAAGAAATTGCCGTGAAGAGACTCTCGAGGACATCAATGCAAGGACTTGATGAATTCAAGAATGAAGTTATCTATATTGCCAAGCTTCAACATCGAAATCTTGTGAGACTTCTCGGTTGCTGCATTCAAGGGGAAGAAAAGATGTTGATATATGAATACATGCCTAACAAAAGCCTGGATTCATACATATTTGGTTTGGGTTTCTAATATACTACACGTTTAAATGAGTAATACTTTGATCTATTAGTCATAACATGAAAGAAGCTGCTAACAAGAAAGCTTATCTTGTAGATAAAACAAAGAGCAAATTACTTGATTGGCCAAAACGTTTTGACATCATAAATGGAATTGCTCGTGGCTTATTATATCTTCATCAAGATTCTCGACTACGGATTATCCATAGAGACCTTAAAGCAAGCAATGTTTTGCTAGATACAGATATGAATCCTAAGATATCAGATTTTGGCTTGGCTAGAAGTGTTGCAGGGAATGAGATGGGAGCAAAAACAAGAAATGTGGTTGGGACACAGTAAGAATCTCTAATGTCATACAGTGTACTCTCATATGACATCTTGCTTCTTTAATTCTCATGGTGTTGTTTTATTGGCACAGTGGCTACATGTCCCCAGAATATGCAGTAGATGGGATTATCTCGGTAAAATCAGATGTATTTAGCTTTGGTGTCTTGTTGTTAGAGATTGTGAGTAGCAAGAGAAATAGAGGATTTGTTCATCAAGATCACTGCCTTAACCTTCTCGGACACGTAGGCACTCACTCAATATTTAGTCTTTTTTAGACATACATAACTCACTTTCTTTCTGTACAACACATGGAATTTATTATTATCTCTTATCAACCCTCTAACAGGCATGGAAGCTTTATAAAGACGATAGGTCCTTGGAACTAATTGACGAGCATCTAGCGGCTGATTCTTGTCATATATCTCAAATTTTAAGGTCAATCGAAGTGGGGCTATTATGCGTGCAAAAATGCCCAGAAGATAGGCCAAACATGTCTTATGTGGTTCAGATGTTGGGTAATGAAAATCTACTGCCAGAAGCTAAAGAACCAGGGTTTTTCACCGAAAGAAAGGTGCATGATGCAGAAAACTCAGGATCGCATGCAGGAAGTTCAAAAAATGAAGTCACAATCACATTGTTAGAACCTCGGTAGAGTGTGAACAAGATAATTATTTTGAATTGTGTGCACATGAACAGTAATTTTAGAAGTAACATAGAATGTTATCTACTTATGGATGAAGTCTTCTTCAATTTCTATTGTTCTCTAACTAGAAATATTATACATATTTATATTACAAAACTTCTAAAGATAAAAGATATTAATTTTTTTTCCAGAAATATTAGCTATATCACAAAATCTATATCGGTAGTGAATATTTCGTGCATTGTAACTCCAGTTATTTTGTTAAAGTATATCTAGGAAATGGCACAAAGCTGTTATATGAATTTAAGCAGCCCTTTACCTTAACTTGATTTGTTTTTGCATTTGTGAGAAATACAACTAAATATTAGTAATATTTTTTTTTTAGAAAGATATGTAAACTCTAATACGCGAAAAAGTACAATTTTCTAACTCAGCAAACAGAATCATCCTTAGCATTCACAATTGTCCATGTTAGCAGAGATAGTGAAAAAAAATAAAAAAGAGAAATAATAAGTAACCAAAAATCAGAGTACCTGTTCCTAAAGGCGAAAAAGGTCTTGAATTTTGCATGGTGGACATTGAAAGGTACATACTAACTGCAAATCAACCAACTAAAGCTTATCAACGCATCAAAATTTTATTATTTAACCACAAAAGCATCAATTTTACAGTGATCCCTCATCAATAGGAAAAGAAACAAAAAGGAAAAAAAAGTCTTACGAGTCATATCATCAACCGCCGCTCTGCTTCCATCTTGAATGTTTTCAACTTTTTGAATACCTTTTCTTTGTCTCCTAGAGTGCAATTTACCGAATGGCGCACATATATAGAGAGTAATTTCGAAACCTTAATTTAAGGAGTGTTATAAATAAAATACTATAATTTTCACTCAAAAAATTTAACTATTTTTTAAAAAATAAAATAAAATTCATTTTTAAATACGATTTCAATTTCAAATACAATTTTTGACTTGAATGGCAAATTCTCGATTTTCCAACTTCACCAAATTGTCCAAAAATTTTCTTTTCTAATAATAACTCAACTACATCTACACTTTTTTGTATTTTGAGATCAAATACTTATGAAAAGCAGTACATAAATATAATAAAATTAAATATCTAGTACTCCTATGTCCCAGACTTTTCTTTTTAGTCTGTCCCATAAAGAATAATACATTTTTTTATATTTAGAAATAATTTTTTTATACATCATTGGTGGCATAAATGACTCGGTCCAAATAATTAAGGATTTAACTTCTAAAAGTTGATCCAAAATAATTGAGATTTTAATCTATCAAGAAGGTATTTTATTCTTTTTCTAAATTTATCCTTGACACCTTTTAATTCAATGAACAGATTTAATGTTTGTTATAGTTTCAAAACCCCTTGATTTTTAGAAGTAAGTGAATTCCTTAATGACATAATACATAAACAGACCCTTAAATTTGGTCTTAACTGGTAAGTTTGCCCTCCAACTTTGGGTGTACTCAGGTACGCACCTCAACTTGTTTCCACTTGCCAGTTGAACACTCCAGTATTTGTGTTTACGTGCTCAACTTTATACAAGTTGAGGTGCCTACTTGTGCACACCCAATATGGAGGGCATACTTGCCAGCTGAGGCCAAGTTTGAGGGCCTACTTATGTATTATGTCTGCCTTAATTCACGTGCGAATTGCCCTTCTTTTGGGGTGTTATTTAAATTTTGCTCCTCATATTTGTGGTCTTTAAATTTTGCCCTTCGGCTAAAACCCATAGGTTCCGGGTTCGAACCCCCGCTCAGTCAAAAATTTTTAAAATTTTTGCAAAGCAGAGTTTAAATTTCGCTATGCCCCCTCCAGCAGACTTTTAGTTATGTTTAACTATAAGTTCGCAGTGGCGTACTTTCTTGAAGCATATATATATATATATATATATATATATATATATATATATATATATATTATTTTTGAATTTTCAAGGTAAGCTTTTAGTAATGCCTTAACTAAAAGTGTGCCCCATAAAACATAACTAAAAGTATGCCCCATAAGGCGTAAGTTTTCCTTAAGGCATAACTAAAAGTTTGCTTGTATAAGGCAAAGTTTAAATTTTGCTATACCCTCCGTACTTTTAGTTATGTTTAACTAAAAGTCCGCCGGAGGGGGCATATATATATATATATATATATATATATATATATATATATATTTTTTTTTTTTTTTTTTTATTTTACTTTTCAAGGTAAACTTTTAGTTGCATTTTTTTGCGCGGAGTGCCCTTTCGTTTGGGGTGGTCTTTAAATTTTGCCCCTCATATTTGTGGTCTTTAAATTATGCCCCTCATATTCTTTGGTCTTTAATTTTTGCCCTTCGCATTGCAACTTTGAGCTTTCGCGCCGAAATAATGAGGTTACGAGTTCGAACCCCGCTCGAAGCATAAATTAAAAAAAAAATCGCAAGACAAGGTTTGGGTCGCGTGTATGCGGACCGCATACTTTTGTTAAGGAATTACACATTTTATGCGGACCGGCATGCTTACCTTATGGGCGGACTTGGCATAAGTATGCGTGTCCGCATAACTTTGATAATTCCTTCACAAAGTTATGCGGTGGGGCAAACTTTTACATGCGGACCGGCATAACTTTGTGAAGGAATTATCAAAGTTATCTTGGACCCGCATACTTATGCTGCAAATCGCCCATAAGGCATAAGTATGCGGGTCCGCATAACTTTGGTAATTCCTTCACAAAGTTATGCGGTGGGGGCATACTTTTAATGGGCAAACTTTTATGCCGGATCCGCATAAACTTTTGAATGAATTATCAAAGTTATGCGGACCGCATACTTATCTCGTCTGCCCATAAGGCATAAGTATGCGGTCCCATAACTTTGTAATTCCTTCACAAGTGTATGCCGTTGGGGGCATAGCGAAATTTAAACTTGCCTTGCGAATTTTTTTAAAATTTTGAATTTGCGCGTGGGTTCGAACACAGAACCTATGGGTTTATGCGAAGGGCAAAATTTAAAGATTTCAAATATGAGGGGCAAAATTTAAAGACCACCCCAAACGAAGGGCAATTCTGCGAATTGCCCTTTTAGTTATGCCTTAACTAAAAAGTATGCCCCAAAGACATAACTAAAAGTATGCCCATAAGGCGGAACTTTTCCTTAAGGCATAACTTAAACTTTGCTTTATAAGGCAAAGTCTATGCCTTAAGGAAAATTTCTTGCCTTATGGGGCATAATTTTGTTATGCCTTAACTAAAATTCTGCCCCATAAGGCATAACTAAACTATGTCTTAGGAAAAATTCTGCCTTATGGGGCGGACTTTTAGTTATGCGGATCCGGCATAACTTTAGCTTTTCCTTAAAGATTGTATGCGGATCCGGCATACACTCCCCGATCTGCCTTGCGAAATTATTTTTTATTTTATGCTTGAGCGGTGGTTCGAATCCAGAACTTCATGTATTCGCCCACCTTTCCAAGCGAAGGGCACAACTTAAAGACCAGAAATATGAGGGGCAAAATTTAAAGACCACAAATTTGAGGGGCAAAATTTAAAGACCACCCCAAAAGAAGGGCAATCCGCGCAAAAAAAATGATTCACGTGCCAAAGTCTACAACCTCAATTATTTTGGACAGGAGGGAGTATATCTCAACAATATTCTGAAGTCAATAAAAGTGGGTGAGTTATTAGGTAATGAAAGTCTTAAGCAGGAACCTACCATTTCAAGGAATGTAAATCAACCATAACATTATTAGATCGGCGTTGGGACACTCTTCAACGGCAAACAGTGTTCTTTCTTCTTAGCTAGTTTTCTCCATTTTATGTATTGTAATAGTCAAGTTTTTTTTTTTTTTTTTTTTAAATAATTGATTTGTATATAATAAATGTGGCATTAGATGAAAACATTAAAGTGGCCTCAAAATGCATCCAACTACCAACCTCTCAGTAAAATATTCAGACGAAGTGCTGACTCCAAGTGTCAGTTAGGTGGTTCAAGTTGTGGAATGGCAAGCTTTGGAACCAAAATCCAAATGGCTAGAATTGTCAATAGAATCATCCATAAAAGTCAGGTGGTGATGGATTGATCATAGCCTTCTGATACTAACAATAACATCATTGGATGTAAACTTTGTCAAAGAGACATTAAGAACCCTACAAACTTTAAATGCTTGTCTACAGCCACCATTATTTAACGATTATTCAAACAGATAAATATCATGCTGTGTCCCAAAGGATGAACTAATACAAATATCAGAAATATAAGCACTACACTTATGTCCAATTTGGTCTAAAGACTAATCAAAAGGCTTAGACCTCAGGGCATCATATCAATGAAAGCCAGTTTCTTCCTACTTTTCCTGCTGGCTTTCTGCTCTTCTATACACAAGACTTTACCTACTACAAAAACAGACTTAATCTCTACAAATCAATTGATTAAAGATGGTGAAACTATTGTTTCATCCCGTGGAACTTTTGAGCTGGGATTTTTCAGCCCCAGCGGTTCCTCAAATAGATATATTGGGATATGGTACAAGCAAATTCTTCCTTATGTGCAAACAGTTGTATGGGTTGCCAATAGAGAAAAACCACTCACAAATACATCTTCTGCTGTTTTGAAGGTCAGCAAGCCAGGAACACTTGCTCTACTCAATGACAAGAATGAAACTATATGGTCCACTAACACTTCAAGATCAGTCCAAAATCCAGTTGCAATGCTTTTAGATACTGGTAATCTTGTTGTAAAAGATGCAAAGGATGACTACCCAGAAGATTTCCTCTGGCAGAGCTTCCATTTTCCAACTGATACGCACATGCCAGGTATGAAGCTTGGCAAGAATTTTAAAACTCGACATGAGGTTTACCTTTCAGCATGGAAGAACAATAATGATCCAGCTCCAGGCGAATTCACTCGTAACATTGATCCTACTGGATATCCACAGGCCCTCACCAAACGTGGCACAAGTGTATCGGCTCGTATAGGACCATGGAATGGTTTACGATTTAGTGGGTCACCTATACCACTACTAGAATGCTGCCATTTTCACTTTATTTTCAACAAAGAGGAGGTTTACTATAGCTTTTCACTCATTAACAGCTCGGTTTTAACAAGACTAGTCCTGACGAGCAACGGTGATATACAACGTTTGACGTGGGTGGATCGGACAAAGAGATGGAATATTTACTACAATTTACCTGCAGATAACTGTGATACATATAGCTTATGTGGTGCCTATGGGAGCTGTGATATAGATAATACACCTACTTGTGGATGTTTGGAGAAGTTTATAGCTAAACATACACAACAATGGGAAAAGGGAGATTGGTCAGAAGGGTGTGTTCGGAGGACACCTTTAGATTGCAACAAGGAACATGTATTTCGAAAATATTCTAGAATCAAGTTGCCGGATACTAAGCACTCTCAGTACGATAAAACCATGACACTTGAAGGTTGCAGGCAAGTATGCTCAAGGAACTGCTCCTGCACAGCTTATTCAAGTCTCGATGTAAGCAATGGAGACAAAGGTTGCTTATTTTGGTTTGGGGAATTGATTGACATCAGAAAGCTGCCTGAAAGAGGACAAGACATTTACATCAGGATGGATTCTTCAGAGCAAGGTAAGAACTTGTTTAAGAATTACCCATGATGTGTTTTAGCTTAATTTTTCAACAAATGGAGACGGTATTTTGCCGAGTTAGTGGCCTATCTTCATTTGCAGTGGCTGATCTAAAAATTGATTGTAGAATCTGAGGCAGGTTCAAAAATAAAGAAGGAAAAGATACTCGCAGTGAGTTTCTCATTGTTAATGGCAATGATTCTGCTAAGCCTGATTATGTTGTTGTACAAACGGAAAAGGAAGAAACTGAAACTCAAAGAAGATTCTGAGCTGCCAGTGTTCCAATTGTCGACAATAACAAGAGCCACAAATAACTTTTCAGAGAGCAACAAGATCGGAGAGGGTGGATTTGGACCAGTTTACAAGGTGTGTGCAAATTTGTTGGAAAAGCAACTAGTTTATGCTCAAGATTAGACTGTCAAATATGAATTTCATTCTGCAATATCTTCGTCTTTGTAAAATCTATGTTCTGCTATTATCCATTTGCCATTTCTAGGGAGTGCTGGAAGAGGGACAAGAAATTGCCGTAAAGAGACTGTCAAGGACTTCCATGCAAGGACTTGATGAATACAAGAATGAAGTTATCTATATTGCCAAGCTTCAGCACCGAAATCTTGTGAGACTTCTGGGTTGCTGCATCCAAGGGGAAGAAAAGATGTTGATCTATGAATACATGCCTAACAAAAGCCTGAATTCATACATATTTGGTTTGGATTTCTAACTTACTACCCATGCTAAAATGAGTAATACTTTGATCAATTAGTCATAACATGAAAGAAGCTGCTAACAAGAAAGCTTAATTTGTATTTGTAGATAAAACAAAGAGCAGATTACTTGATTGGCCAAAGCGTTTCGACATCATAAATGGAATTGCTCGTGGCTTATTATATCTTCATCAAGATTCTCGACTACGAATTATCCATAGAGACCTTAAAGCAAGCAACATTTTGCTAGATACAGATATGAATCCTAAGATATCAGATTTTGGCTTAGCCAGAAGTGTTGCAGGAAATGAGATGGGAGCAAAAACACGCAAAGTGGTTGGGACACAGTAAGAATCTATAATATCATACAATGAACTCCCAGATAACATCTTGCTTCTTTAATTCTCATGTTTTTTTTTTTTTTTTTTTGGCACAGTGGCTACATGTCCCCAGAATATGCAATAGATGGGATCTTCTCGGTAAAATCAGATGTGTTTAGCTTTGGTGTCTTGGTGTTAGAGATTGTGAGTTGCAAGAGAAATAGAGGATTTTTCCATCAAGATCACAACCTCAACCTTCTCGGTCATGTAAGCTCAGTATAATATGTATTACAACACAACTCTGTTTTTTTTTTTTTTTTCCTTCTTTACAACAGTTTAAATTTGTCATGATCCATATGATCTAAACTCAAACAGGCATGGAAGCTTTACAAAGAAGACAGGTCCTTGGAACTAATTGATGAGCACCTTGCTGATTCTTGCGATATTTCTCAAGTTTTAAGGTCAATCCAAGTGGGTTTATTATGTGTGCAACAACATCCAGATGATAGACCAAGCATGTCTTCTGTAGTTCTGATGTTGGCTAATGAGAGTCTACTTCCGAAGGCTAAAGAACCAGGTTTTTTCACAGAAAGAAACATATTTGCTGAAGCAAAATCAGGATCGCAGGTTAGTTCAAAAAATGAAGTCACAATCACATTGTTAGATCCTCGGTAGAGTGTGACAAGATAAGTCACAACCAACAAGGTAATAGCAGAACTTTCTGGCACATCCTCCTTTTCAATAAAGAAATCATACATCTACTGGACTAAATTAAATCCTAACTATATAAGTTTTTGAAAGATGATAAGAAAAAAACTTTCAAATTTATGAGCAGAGAGCTATGAGCCAATGAGCAGAAATTTACCAATTGATGCAATGACGCCAATAACCTGATTCACCTCAAAAAGTAGTTCGATCATTCTTTAATGATATATGAATATTCAAATTGCATTATACTGCTTGATTGAAAAGTATAAAATTCCCAACAAAATCAGTTTGAAGAAAGATGCATATATTATTTGAATTGCACAACAAATGAGAATAGTCTGTTTTAATTGATCACAACCTTAACCTTCTAAACAAGTAGACTCTATATATAGTCTCTTTTATACATATATATACTAAGAGCCCGTTTGGATTGGCTTATAAGTTGGCTTATAAAGCTGTTTCAGACTTTTTTGTTGTTTGGCTGTAGCCAAAATTAAAGTCATTTTGTCTTAAAATAAGGTACAAAAAAAATAATTGGACCCATTTAACTTAGTTTATCTAAAGCGAACATAAGTGAAAACGAACTTATAAGCCAAAAAAAATAAGTTGGACTACCCCAACTTATTTTTTCAACATTTTATAAGCCGCAAACGAACTTTAAGTATAAGCCAATCCAAACGGGCTCTAAGTCTTTTCTCTTCTTTACAACACATGGTATTTTTCATGATCCATCATCTAAACTACAACAGGCATGGGAGTTTATAAAGTAGATAGGTCCTTGGAACTAATTGATAAGCAGCCAGCTGATTCTTGCCATATTTCTCAAGCTTTGAGGTCAATCCAAGTGGGTTTATTATGAGTGCAAAGGGACCTGAAGATACACCAAACATTTTGTTCTGTGGTTCAGATGTTGGGTAATGAAAATCTACTGCCAGAAGGTAAAGAATCAGGGGTTTTTACCGAAGAAAGGTACATGATGCAGAAAACTCGGAACCACAGACAGGAAGTTCAAAAAATGTAGTCACAATCACATTGTTAGATCCTCGGTAGAGTGCGAACAAGATAACTTTTTTGACTTGTGTGCACATGAACATTAGTTTTACAAATAACTTAGAACTTTGATTCTTGAATAATACAACAATATCTTAATTAAACAGCAATTTGGATTTTTCTACCCAAAGATGTTATCTGCTTAAGAATGAAATCTTCTTCTATTCCTATAGCAAACAAAACCATCTTCAGCATTCACAATTGTCCATGTTAGCAGACAACTGTGGAAAGTAGAAAAGAGAAATAAAGACTATATCCGAGCACGAAAATACTCACCTTCAAGCATTGCACAGAATGTCATTGCGGGACAATATTAAGTAAGACGAAAATTGCATTACCTGTTCCCAAATGCTGCCCATTCAAAACCCATCTAACATGAAGCCAAAAGTAGTTTCATTTGTTATGTATTCGCTAACTCTGCTGAAACGAAGCAATATAGTTTGAACCATTCAAAAGCCAGACAAGTACTTAAAGGGGGGAGACTAATCAGGGATAGAAATATCAAATATCCTCTGTTTTTTTAGCTAAAGAACAATTAAGAAAAGCCAGAAAGTAGTTTCAAAAGAATGGGATCAAATTTTTTTCTTCTTAAATAATATTTGTTGGTTAGTGTGAGCATTTTAATATTAAATAACATTATATTAAAGTGCATCATGGTACAATTCATTTTGCTGCAATATTCTTACAAATGGTCATTCAAGAAAGTGGCAATTATGCCTCATTATCCATATGAGTGAGTGGTAAAATGTGGCAATTATATCCATTGTAACTCTTATAACCTCCAACTCTTTATTCTTCCATATTCTCCATATTATTACCAATTTATTACCCACCTTCCCACCTCTCATCCAATCCAATTCAAGGATGAATTTTTTCACCTATAAATAGTTTGTCATCCTTACCTTGTGGGGGTGTGGAGAAAACATAAAAGTGCATGAAATACAGAGTTGAAAAGAGAGTAATTTTATGTTGAAGGAAAGTGTTCTTTTGGTGGATCTTTGGACTCAATATCTTGTCAGTCGAGTTTGTTGAGTCGTATGACATTGACGGGTTGTTGTATCCTGGAAGGCACAAGTTAGAGTTATATTGCTGGGCTGGTGAAGATTATATTGCAGCGGGCTTGAATCTACTTAAAGAGAGCGAGAGAGCGAGATATCCGCGCCTCATCCCGAAGAATATTTATTTTAGTTTCTTTATTTTGTTCATTTTATTTTTCAACTGTAATTTATCGGTATATTCACCAATAATATTTTTTATAAGTGAATGCGAAATTAACTCAAATCGGTGTACAGGTGATGTAGAATTACAACAACATTGCAGTATCACACTCCCACCAATTTTCCCCAAATATTAAAATCAAGTAGCAGCAAGGGACTATACCAAAATATGTAGACCTAGAGTGGAAATGGAGATGCGACTGCTCGAGATAGACTGAAAAGTCTCAAAGTAAAGTTTCTTGTAATTGAGGCTTTAAACCGGGAAGATGGAGTGAAGAGTAGGGCTGTTCAAAACCGACCGCTACCGATAACCCAACCGCAAAATTGGCTTATTGGCTTATTGGTATTGGGTTATCGGATTAGCGGGTGGGGAATGGATTTAAATTTTATAATTAACGGCTTATCGGTGCGGGGGACGGATTACTCAATTTTCTTATTGGGTAAACCGTTAACCCGTTAAGAATTTATTATATTTTATTATATTTTTATCCCTAAACATATAAAATATGTATGGTAATTATAATTTGTAAACTTAAAGATAAGCCTCAGCAGGCCAAGCCCATTTAGTTAATAAGACAGCCCATTTAGTAAATAAGACTGCAACTATAGATTAGAAAATAACCCTCATTTTACCTAAAGGGTAGGAACTGTTGTCATTTTCCACTCAACTAATGGATTCCTAGGGTTTTTTTTTGCTTTTTACACGGCGTCAAGAGAAGATCGCAAAAGTGGGCTGCATTTGTTATTAAACCACAAGTCCACAACAACTCAGCAAAGAATCGCTAGTCTGCTACTACACGCAAGGTAAATTTTGAGTTTTTTTTTTCCACTTATGATCGTAATGGGTTTTCCCCTTCTGATCCATGGGGTTTCCTCTATTTTGCAACGTTTAGAATTCTCCCTAGTTAATACTCCATAAAGACACATATTTCCTAGTATTAGCAAGTAGCAACTTCAAGTTCACACCACTGTTCGATAAAATCAAAAACTACAAATCGATTTATTTGGCTCGATACATGAACTAAGGTCTTGTGTGATCTATTTTTGCAAGAGTTTCATTTGGCTTGACTATCTGTTCATCTATTTCCAGCCCTGTGATGTAAATGTGTTGCAATTTTTGCTCTGTTTCTATTTTCAATTTTGCTTCCACTACCATAATGTGTCTGTGTTGTATTTGGATTAACAAATTCTCTATTTTTCTGTGCTATGTGTATTTTCCGTTACTATTTGTTGTGACGATCATATTTTGCCTATTCTAATTTTGGTTGTTTATTGAATTATTTTTTTCTTATTACAGGGACTCAAAGTCTTAAACTTGTAGCATCGCTGAACAAAGTGATAAGGTGATAGGTGAAAGTGAGGCTTCAAATGCAGCAAGTCATGCTGAGATAACTTTGTCAACTAGTGCTAAAAAAAGGAGAAAAAGGTCTGTTGCTTGGGATCATTTTACAGAAGTTGAAACTTCCGAAGGTACGAAAGCAAAATGTAGCCATTGCTATAAGTTGTACTATTTTAAGTCAAGAGATGGTACGTCGACTCTTCTTGGTCATTTGTTGACATGTCCTAAACTTCCTACTCCTCTTGTTGATAAAAAACAATCAACCATAGGCTTTAAATCTATTCCGGGGGTAGTCAAGGTGATGTAGGCTTGTTGTCTCTTGGAAATTTGACCAAGAAGAGTGTAGGAAGGCTTTATGTCGTATGGTAATAGTTGATGAGCTTCCTTTTAGCTTTGTCGAAAAAGAAGGTTTTAAAGAATTTATGAAAATGGCTCAACCTCATTTTTGGATCCCTTCCCGTAGTACTGTAACTAGGAACTTTTTTAATCTGTTTAATGAAGAAAAGCAAAAGTTGAGGAGGTATTTTATAGAAACAAAACAGAGAATTTGTATTACCACTGACACATGGACTTCTATACAAAGAATCAATTACATGTGTATCACTGCCCATTGGATCGATAGTGATTGGAACATGCGCAAGAAAATACTTAATTTTTGTCCTAGTATTAGCCATAAAGGTGAAGATATGGCAAATGGTATTAGTAGGTGCTTACGTGAGTGGGGATAAATAAGATCTTTCTTGTCACACAGTTGATAATGCAAGCTCAAATGATGTGACAGTAAAAGAATTGTCTAAGCAATTAACAAAAATGGGAACTAATTTGATGAACGGTAATCACCTTCACGTGAGGTGTATGGCTCATATCATGAATCTTGTTGTCCCGGATGGTTTAAAAGAATGCTCTTTGTCTATTGAACGTGTTAGACATGCATTAGATATGTTAGGCGATCTGCGAGGTTGAAAAGATTTCAAGAAAGTTGTGACGATGAACAACTCAGTTGCAAAAAATCTTTATGTTTAGACGTTCCAACTAGGTGGAATTCCACCTATCTGATGTTGAGTAGGGTTGTTGAATTTGAGAATGCATTTTCAAATTATGCTTCCCGTGAAATTGGCCTAAGACATTATCTTGAAAATTCTTATGTTGAAATTGGAATCCTTTGCTAGGTGAACTTTTGAGTAGTGATTGGGTCCATGTGAAAAGAATTACGAGATTTCTTGAGATATTTTATCTTCTTACTTTGAAAATATCTGGATCACGTTATGTTACGTCAAATATTCATTTTCTTGAAATTTGTGCGGTTGCTGTTTATTTGAATCAATTGATGGCAAGCGAAGACACTGGTTTAAGCGATATGGCAAAAAAGATGCAAGAAAAATTTAATAAGTATTGGGGAGATCCAGCAAAAATGAACAAGATAATTTTTATTTCGTGTATGTTGGATCCTCGTTACAAGCTTGAATCAGTTAGCTATGCACTTGTAAAGATGTTTGGGGAAAAAGGGCCATCTATACAAGCAGAAGTAAAGAAGTACATGACTTCATTATTTAGCGAGTATGTAAAATCCAACTCAAAAGGCAGCGTGCTTGCTGAATCTTCACCTTGCTCTTCACTGGACACTTCTACTTCCGGGCTTTCTAGCAGTCAAGTAAGTACCCAAAGTACAGGACTTTTAGAATCACTCATGAAAGATCTAAAGAACTATAAAACATCGAGTGGAGGTGTGGATGCTAGAACGGAGTTAGATAAATATTTTGGTGAAGAAACTGAGGATGATAGTAAAGAATTTAACATCCTAGGCGGTGGAAGATGAACTCGGCTAGATTTCCTATTCTTGCCGAGAGATGGCTCGTGATGTATTAGTTGTACAGTTTTCAAGTGTGGCATCCGAATCGCATTTAGTACGGAGGACGTCTTCTTGATTCATTTAGGAGTTCATTGACTCCTAAATTAGTGCAAGCTCTAGTGTGTCTTCAAGATTGGCTTCGAAGTGAAAAATTAAAACAACCTTGTTAGCGTTGAGGAAGATCTTGATAATCTCGAAAATAGCTTGAACAAGGTAATAATACTTTTTATTATATTTGTTGTATATTATTGTTGTAAATAGTTTATACTTATTACATGACTCATTATGATAATTTTCTCTTGATTGCTTGTTATTTGGGAAAGACCCTACTGTAGTTGACATATAGTACAAGGTGACTTTCATAATGTTCTGTTATCTTCTCGTTGTTTGTTTGAATGCACTTAAAATTTTACATAGTAACAATTCTGTTTTTTATTGTAGGATACTTGCTGGTTGCTACAATAGAAAAAGCACCAGCAGTTGTGCGAAAGAAGTTGTGCAAGGAAAAGCTCTTATGTACTGAAAGAAGTTGTGCAATTCTGTTTTGGTTCTTGTTAGTTCTTCCAACAATTTGATGCTCTACTGAGTCTGGGGGGGCTCCTTTGCTTTTGTGATATTTTGTATTATGTACTATGTACTAAGAAAAAGCACCTGCAACTGCAAGGGACAAATTAACACGTGTTGGTAAGTGTATAAAATTTTGAAAGTGATGATTACTTTTGCCTTTTCATTAGTATTAGAACTATGATTGGACATAATTTTGCACGATGACTTGTGCTAGACTTATAAGAGCATTTTGGATGTTAATCTTTGGTGTATGGTAAAAGGACAAGAAGAACTGCTTAGGTGAAGGGATTCACCTTGCTTAAAGTTCCCTGGTGATCTAGCTGCTGGAAGATATTTGTTTTTCTCAAGCATTAATTGTGAACTCTTTCTGATGAATGCCTGCCTGCACTTGATTGTTCAATTATAATTAATGATATTGTGAACACAATGAATAAATTCAGATACATACTTCCTCTGATTTATGAATACAAATAATATTGAAGTTCTACTTTGGAACAAAGCCAGTTGCTTCTGCTATTAAACTCTTGATATTACAACCTGACAAAAGGCAGAATCAACGATCCAATATTTACATTGGCATATTCACTCCCTTAAGGACATTTTATTCAACCAGAAGAGTACTAGTCCAGTAGTCCTTAAAATCTTGGGATGTAAATAACCAAAATAAAAGATTGAATGTGGTAACCTATACTTAACCGATACACCGCCCGATAACCGTCCGATAATTGCTAATCCGATACCGAACCAACCGATATCTTATAGGTTGGCTAGCGGATTAGTACTTTTAAAAGCCGATAACCGTTAAGCCGAACCGTTAACATAATAATCCGTCCGATCCGCCCGATAAGCAGCCCCAGTGAAGAGGAGGAGAGAAATAAAGGAAAATATGAAGGCTAAAAAGGAAGGAAACCTTGGCTTAACCGGTAAAGTGTCACGAGTTTGAATCGTGGATACAATTTATTACAAAAATGCAAGATAAGGCTGCCTACAATAGGCCCTCGTAATACGGGGGTCAAATTTGTTGATAATTCCAAATTGAGAGCTTTATTCTACATTAAACTTCTGGTATAATATTTTAAAAAATTATTTTTGGTCACGACTCTTAACTGAACTTCAACTTGAGAATGAGTTAAAGTTATAGTATGAAACTATAGCAAACTAATAAGTTCGAATTTCACACTTAAATTTTGCGAAATTAATTATTCATGGATTTCATTAGAAGTCTGTTTAAAAAAGAGTCTTCTTATTATTGAAATTTCTACTATCATAGAAGAGTGGATTTGGTCGTCATCTCAATCTTCTATAATAGTTAATAGTTTAAAAAAAAAAAATTAAGGTGGGGTCACGTGAATGAGTAGGAGACAATCGCAAAGAAAAAAAAAATTAAGATGGGTCCACGTGAATAAGTAGAAGACATTTGCAAAAAAGAAAAAAAAATAAGGTGGGGTTCAAGTGAAAGAGTAGAAGATAATTGCAAAAAAGAAAAAAAATTAAGGTGGGGTCTACGTGAAGAAGTAAGAGACAATTGCAAAATAAATAAATAAAATAGGACATTTAAATAATGATAATAAGTTCAGAAAATGGTAAAGGTACGCTTAGAGAAAATTTAAAGAAGAGAAATTCAGGAAAAAAGAAATAACGATTTAAATTGAACACAAAAACTAGGAAAGAAGTCATAAAACTAAAAGATTTAAAACTTATACCTTTGGGTAAGGATAAAAATGCACTAATTTTAGACACATACGTCTCACATAAATAATGGGGAATAACATCAAGAAGACGAAATATAAACGGTCAAGAAACGTATACACATATACTTAAAATTTAAGATTACAACGAATCTTGTTATTAAAAGCGCTTTTCGGTGTTGTTGAGTAGAAAGAGATGATGACATGAAACTTGGTAGGAAAAGGTGTATTTCAAATCTTTCAATTGAAGAACCAAACCAGAAAAGTCATATATGAGAGAAGCGGACTAAGTAAAATAATTTATTGATATTTTCAATTAATTAAATTATAATACTTTCTATAATAAGAATTTCATAATTATATTGTTAAAAGGTACTCTCTCTGTCCTAATTTATGTGACATAGTTTGACTAGGCACGAAGTTTAAAAAAGAAAGGAAATTTTTTTTAAACTTGTGGTAAAAAACAAGTCATAGATATTTGTGTGGATTTAAATCATTTCATTAAAGCTAAAAGGGGAAGTTTCAAATTAAATGATTTCTAAACATAAAAATATATCATTTTTTTTAAATATAATAAAAAAATGTAATATTATTTTTTATGCTAGCACGGGCTTTCATCATCTAATGTATTTATTATATAGGCCCTTCACTTTTAAGAAGAAAGTGAGTGTGTCAATTTGGTGTAAGTTTCTGTGCGTCAAACTTTGGGACAAAAATTCAAATGAGACCTGTACAACACTTGTATCCTCCTAAAAAGTCAGGCCTTTAATTTCTTGATGGACATAGCTAACTAATACTAATAAGTTAGGCTGATAGTTACATATCATGTTAACATCACAATTATGAAATTTCCATCTTGATTTCTTCCTAAATGGTCCATTTGTTTTATCATATCTATATCTATCTATCTATATTATTATAAAAGCATGAATATAAATGTTGGTTGACCAAAATATCCATCAAATATCGAACGATTTTTATACTCTTTTAGTCTAATTCTACCATATTTCCATTGACTATTTTGATAAATAAAAAATCACAATTCAAATAGAGTTTTAAACAAATTCTACTTCGGAATTTCAATTCTCAAACTAATTAACTAAAGAATCTTCGACCTATTAATTCTCTGATGCAATTAAAAAGAAGAAAAGCACGAAAAGGAATTTGATTCAACTACAAATTTATCATTGCCGAACTTTTGACTCTTTTAATTAATAATAATTTTATGTTGACAATAAGATTAATCCCACTCCAAATCTAATTCCAGTTTATTGTTCCTTCAAGTAATAATTAATGAGAAAAATTTGTGTTAGAATTATGGTTGTGATCACATGGTAAGTAGTAAGCACATGCTACATATTTTAAAATTGAGAATTTTAAATTTTTTAATAACATCCTTTACCTCACTATTAAAATTAGTGTCTAATAATATTTTGTACCTCATAAAACAGCTATAATATAATTACAAGTAATATTACCTAATTTATTTATTTTTTTGTGATAACTGATGGGGAATAACATACAATGTACGTTTATAGAAACTAGTACTATTTAAAAAGCATGAATATAAATGTTAGTTGACCAAAATATTCTTCAACTATTAAACGACTTTTATACCCTTTTAGTCTAATTCTATCATATTTCTATTGTCTATTTTGGTAAATAAAAAATTTGTCCCATTTGAAGATAGAGTTTTAGACAAATACTACTTCTGAAATTTGGTTCCTAATCTAATTAATTTTTTTTTTAAATCTCATAGTAGTGTTTCCTTTTCCAAACTCAAGTGCTAAAGTATGATATTAATTATTTATTGATATGATACGAGATATTATTCCATTTAGACAAACACCACTGTAAGGTATACCAACATAAATAACTAATCTACAAAGGAAAAAACAGAACAAAAAAAGGAAGAAAGAATCACGTGTTGATCAATTAATTTTATGAGTATGAAGTAACACATGTCGTGTAGACAAATTACCCTTCAAAAGTTAAAAGTATACTATTGAACAATAATTATATCTTGAGTAAGATTGTAATATACCTCATTCTAATATTTGCAAGTAATTCGTATACCATGTAAAATCCTAATACTAATAAACTACTGGTTGGTTACTTGAATTTTAATAATGAAGGATTTAGGCGTGTGGATGAAATTATAATATTTCCAATCCTTTTTAGAATTAGGAGGAGTTATGCAAGTGGATGGAACTATAATAGCTGGAATTGTTTGAAAGAGGGGGTTCACTTATTTTAAAAATATTAATCTTACTCATTGAGATCAACTTAATTTTAAAAAAAAAAATGCCAAAAACCCAAATAAAGTGTATTAAATATCTTTCCATTGGCAAAAAAGGGTGAATTTTTAAGTATATTAATTTTCATGGAAAAGAAAGTTAAGAAATTTGAAAACAACATTATCCATTTGTGCTACCATTATAATGGAATAGAGAAACACATACGGGGAAAAAGTTGCACATGTGAAATGTTTGGGGATGGTATTTTTCATAAATAATATACTCCTATAAAATATTATCAGTTGTTTCGTTGGTGAGAGAATATTATCTTAGCAAATTAAATAATAATTATAATAATAATTTTAGCGTACTACTTGTGTTATTGATAAAAAGTTTTCGCATTAAAAGGTTGATAATAGTGTTGAAGTGTTTATTGGATAGAGATAGATGTTGATCGACGAAAATATTCATGAAATGTTGATTGATTTCGATGCCCTTTAAAAAAGAAACAATTCTATGCTGGATAAAATTATATTATTGAATATCTAATTGCCTAATACTTAGAGTCCGAACTCCCAAGTCAACTAAAATTTGGAATTGATTGCATTTTTATTATTGCATTGAAACTTATATTCTCGTGGATTAAGACTTAACAAACTATCCTATTCTTAAGAAAAAAACTACCTATGTTGATTCTGATAACATATTATTTTCCATTTTTACTATAAGGAATTGATTAATGTATTTCGCACATATTCGCGTTGGTAATAATTATTTTTAGAATATATTGTTGGGCGTGCGAATAAAGTACCACATTAATAGCTGAAAAAAAAAAGGGAGCTATTTATAAGGAGTTGGATACTTTTAATGATGTGAGACCTTTTGAGGAAAACCGTGCGGGCTTGGCCCAAAGCGGACAATATCACATCATGTTAAGAGTCTCTTTGGACCGTTTAACTCAACAACTGGTGCATTTAAATATTTATTATCATAAAAAAAAATGCATTTTGTAATATTTGACGCAAAATGTATTCGTGCAACGCACGAACATAGAGATTAGTTATACTAAAAGTGAGAAGGTCCTAAGTCCAAAGTTAGACTACGAAAAATGCTCATTAAAAGTTAATGGACCATTTTTACCCCTCATCTAAACACTATTCTATATTATTTTTATACCAAATAGTAAATTTACCTATCAATAAATGAGAAGACATTAGGCTTAAGTTCATGCATCTGGAAGAAGTTTAGGTTGAAAAAAGTGGTTTTAAAAATAGAGAAAAAATTCAAATATGTCATCGAACTATTCGAAATGGCTCATTCATGCCATTTGTTAATAGTCGAAATGACTCATTCATGCCACGTACCATTAACAACTCGAATGATTGATTTTAAAATACCAAATTTTACACGTGGCATCTAATTAAAGGTCCAGGTCACTAAATTAACTCATTCCAAACCCGACCCAGAACCCGACCAATTCCATTTTAACCGGCCAAACCCAAATCTTATTTCCCTCATTACAGAAACCTTCCTCTATCCCATGGCTTCTTCTTCTCGGGCCAAATAATTGAAACGCCAATTAGTTGAATCAAAGTGAAACTGAAGAAGATTTGCGATTAGGGGAGAAACTCTCTGTGTTGGAAACGAGGGCTTTTAGAGACTGGGTTTTGGAGGGAACTTTCGGGTTTTGGTTATTGAGAACAACCGAATCTTTTTTCTTAATCAGATGTGAGAACTTCTGTTTTTTTTTTTTTTTTTCTCCGAAATCTTTCTTTTCTTTTCATTTTCTCTTTTCCTTTCCCCCTCCCAATTGAATGACTTCGAATAACTAACATTGAGATTAGCCATAATTTCAAAGATCTCCAATCAAAATTTGTTTCATCACAATAACCTTCTTTGTAATTTTCCATATTAAGCTGCTTTTATTTTATTTTGATTTATTATTTATATAAGAAAATGAAAAATGATTTGGAATAAAAAAGGGAAATTAGATTTAGGTTTGATTAAAAGGGAATGGGTCGGGTTTGGAATGAGTTTTAATTTAATTTGAAATGGGTTAATTTAGTGACGTGGACCTTATTAGACACCACATGTAAAATCTGGTATTTTAAAACCTGCCATTTGAGTTGTTAACAGTACGTGGCATGAATGAGTCATTTTGGTTACGACAATAGTATAAATAGACTCAACTATTAACGGGTGGCATGAATGAGCCATTTCGGATAGTTCAATAGCAAATTTGAGTTTTTTCCCTTAAAAATAATATCATTCAAGTATACGTTCATATATTAAATAGTAGACTCATCAAACTTAAAATTCTAGAACCACCTCTAGATATAGTAAGGTGTCACTAAACCAAATGACTCTACTACATGACATGCTGTTAGGTTCCATCGCGTGTCAATAAATGAATATTATACAAGAGAGTTATGGGGTGGGTGGGATTCTCGAGGATATTATGATTTGTGGTGGCTCTATTTTCTTATCTCATATTTCGATATATCGATGCTTTCGACCTATGCTCTTTCGAATCTTATGACATATTTACACAACAAATGGTGTTATCTATGAAGACATAATCCCGACTTAATTTGAATTGGCTTCAATATCATCCGGTTAACAGTTTATGTGTGCTGTCATTGTTTAGGCAGAACAAATTGGATTTTAAATTTTAATATTCCTTATGTGGATTCTCCCACATCGGTTGTGGATGAGTTACTATGTCTCCTTATATGGACTTGAGGAATCCTCTCCTCATGAGCTAACTTTTGGGGTTGAGTTAAACTCAAAATCCATTCTTTATATGGTATCAGAGTCAAGATAATCCCAATTAATTGTTTACCTGATATTGGCCCCCAATCTTATATTGTCCACGGGGCAATTCGCTGGAATGCCCTTATTTCGGGGTGGTCTTTAATTTTTGGCCATCATTATTGAAAATCTTTAATTTTGCCCTTCGCCTAAAACTCCTACGTTCCGGATTCGAATCTCCGCTCAATTAGAGTTTTGCCTTCAGGCATAAAGTAAATTCTAACTTAAGGCAGTTTTTTTTTTTTTTTTTTTAGTCAGTTAGAATTTTGCAAACCGCTGCCTTAAGGCCTAATTTTTCTACGAAACTCTGAATTTGATTTTTTTACTAAGCCAGGTTCGAACCCAGAACCTCGGGGTATTTTAGGCGAAGGTCAAAAATTAAAGACTAGTAATTTAAGGGACAAAAATTAAAGACCTGAGCCTTTGAAGGATAATCCGTGCAAAAAAATGTTGTCACGCTTCAGATGTCCAGTCCTGAGCGTGCGGCGGCGTGTTGGGAGAGTTAGGCCCAAGATTCACTTTTTACCATTGTGAATGTCATAACTTTGACTACGTTATGTAAAAATAGTTTTGGCACTTTCTTTGAAAAATAGCCATCATCCCAAGTGGAAGGTGCTATAGTACGGCTCTCTATACCAGTTTGATGAATATTCCAAATATGAATTTAAGAGTGCGGTTGGACATGCGGTCCTCCATATTTATATCACTTCAACTTGATGGACGTACACTATCCTTTTGCGGTTTACTGTCACATGGATGTAAGAGCCTGTTTGGATGGGCTTATCGCATAAAGTCATGTTTGCGAACATAAGCTAAAAAAATAAGTTGGGGTAGTCTAACTTATTTTTTTGGCTTATTTTTTCCATTTCTATTATGTTCTTTAGATAAGCTAAGTCAAATGGGCTAATTATTTTTTTGAGTTTATTTTAAGACAAAATGACTTTGTAATGGTAAACACTCAAAAAAGTAAAACGAATTAAGCAACTTATAAGCAACTTATAAGCTAATCCAAACGGGCTCTAATACTACATTAACTTTAATTTGCCCAACTTGCATGGCAATTTCCTCTCTTCTTTAAGAGGTATACTGCTAATTAGTTAGCGGACCAGAAAAGGACTTTTAAACCACTGACAAATAGTTTTCCCAAGCTAGCTATCCAAAATCTTGGCCAAGTTGAATGTCTTAGATATTACACTATCAAAACATAGTACTTCCTCCAATTCAATTTATATGAATCCATTTGATTGGCCACAGAGTTCAAGAAAGAAGAAAAGACTTTTAAACTTATGGCGTTAAATGAGTCGAATATATTTTATGTGGCTATAAATTATTGCATAAAGGTAAATTATTTCCAAATATAGAAAACATTCTTTTTGGCACGCACTAATAAGGAAATAGGTTTACATAAATTGAACAGAGTGAGTAAGGTTTTTCTGTGAGATTTATTGGAGTCAACCCAGCATAACTCATTAACTTGGTACGTATGGGAGCTAGGACGATGTTGGTGAGGCAGCTCTGCAGTGGGTTGCTACTGAAATATACTTATTTCTCAAGTACCCAGTAGCCTCAACAATGTAGGTAGCACTTCACAACGAAAAGAAAAAGAAACACAGAGCACATAAACAAACACTCGACGAAGGGCTGAACCTGAGTATCAACTTGTTGCAAGTTGTCGTATGACAAACTTTGTGAGGGATTTCTTAGGTCTTGGTGGGCTGGCCCATAGCCATCTGTCTTATTTTACTTTTCAAATGTTCCAAATAAACTTAAGGAAGAGGCAATAAAAGCCTTCAATCCTCATATGCGATAACGACTAGTAGAAATAATAGTAGTGCAGCTGCCGTGTCCAAAAGGTTGTGAAAGTAATTAGCACAATTAAAGACTGTGAAGCAGCACCTTAAGTCTAAATATTATAGGCTATATATAGGCGACCAAATTAAAAGGCTTAGGCATCATCAAGGCATCAATAATGGAATCTTGTTTCTTCCTACTTCTTCTATTGTGTTTCTGTTCTTCCATACACAAGATCTTTACAACTACAACAGACTCCATCAATACAAATCAATTCATCACAGTTGGTGAAACTATTGTTTCATCCGGTGGAACCTTTGAGCTGGGATTTTTCAGCCCCAGCAGTTCCTCCAATCGATATATTGGGATATGGTACAAGCAAATTCTTCGTTATGAGCAAACAGTTGTATGGGTTGCCAACAGAGAACAACCACTCACAAACACATCTTCTGCTGCTTTTAAGGTCACCAAATCAGGGATACTAGTTCTTTTTGGTGACAAGAATGAAATTATATGGTCCACTAACACCTCACGATCAGTCCAAAATCCAGTTGCAAATGATGGAAATCCAGAAAATTTCCTTTGGCAGAGCTTCAATTTTCCAACTGATACGCAATTGCCTGATATGAAACTTGGCAAAAATTTTAAAACTGGTCATGAGGTATACCTTTCAGCTTGGAAGAACCATAACGATCCAACACCAGGGGAATTCACTCTCCACCTTGATCCTACTGGTTATCCACAGGCCCTCATCAGACACGGTACAAGGGTATTCGCTCGAGCAGGATCATGGAATGGTTTACGGTGGAGTGGAGCACCCGCACCACAACAAATAAAAAGCAACATATATACAATTCAATTTGTTTTCAATAAGGAGGAGGTTTACTTTAGTTTTTCTATCATTAACAGCTTGTTGTTATCAAGGCTAGTCCTGAACAATGGTTATATAGAACGGTTGACGTGGGTGGATCGAACTAAGAGTTGGAATAACCTCAACATTCCTCTGGATACTTGTGATCAATATAGCTTATGTGGTGCCTATGGGAGCTGTGTCATAGGTAGTTCCCCTGTTTGTGGATGTTTGGAAAAGTTTGTACCTAAATATCCACAACAATGGGAAATGGGAGATTGGTCAAAAGGGTGTGTTCGGAGGAAACCATATCATTGCAACAAGGAACATATATTTCTAAAATATTCGGGAATTAAGCTTCCGGACACTAAGCACTCTCAGTACAATAAAACCATGACACTCGAAGGGTGTAGGCAAGTATGCTCAATGAACTGCTCATGCACAGCTTATTCGAGCCTAGATATAAGCAATGGAGATAGAGGTTGCTTATTTTGGTCTGGGGAGTTGATTGATATCAGAAAGCTCTCTGGAAAAGGACAAGACATTTATATCAGGATGGATTCTTCAGAGCTAGGTAAGAACTTATCTTAAAGAAATTTCTAATGATGTGTTTTTAAACTTAGTTGTTGAACGTATGGAGACCATGTATGCAAAAACAGTGGCTTACCTCGATTTGAATTGGCTGACTAAAAAAATGGCTGTGGTATCTTTGGCAGGTTCAAAGAGCAAGAAGGCAGAGATACTCGCAGTGAGTTTCTCATTGTTGATGGCAATGATTTTGCTAGGAATCATTTTGTTTTTGTACATATGGCAAAAGAAGAAGAAACTAAAACTCCAAGACGAATTTGAGCTGCCAATGTTCCAATTGTCAACAATAACAAGAGCCACAAATAACTTTTCGGTCAACAACAAAATTGGAGAGGGTGGATTTGGACCTGTTTATAAGGTATAAACTACAAATTTGTTGGAATAGTAACCAGTTTATGCTCAAGAATAGCATGTTAGAGATTATTTTTGTTCTGCAATATTCGCATCTTTGTTAAATCTACGTTCCCCTGATATACCGTTTCCATTTCTAGGGAGTGCTGGAAGAGGGACAACAAATTGCTGTGAAGAGACTTTCAAGGACATCCATGCAAGGACTCAATGAATTCAAGAACGAAGTTATATATATTGCCAAGCTTCAGCATCGAAATCTTGTGAGACTTCTAGGTTGCTGTCTTCAAGGGGAAGAGAAGATGTTAATCTACGAATACATGCCTAACAAAAGCCTGGATTCATACATATTTGGTTTGGATTTCTAACCTACTACACAAACTAAAATGAGCAATACTAGGGTTTATTAGTCGTAACAAAGAATTTAGACCAAGGCAAACCATGTTTTCTAAAAATTTAACAAGAAAGCTTTTTTTGTAGATCAAACAAAGAAAAAGTTACTTGATTGGCCACAGCATTTCCACATCATCAACGGAATTGCTCGTGGCTTATTGTATCTCCATCAAGACTCTCGACTACGGATTATCCATAGAGACCTTAAAGCAAGCAATGTTTTGCTAGATATAGAAATGAATCCAAAGATATCAGACTTTGGTATGGCCAAAAGTGTTCCAGGAAATGAGATGGGAGCAAAAACATGCAATGTGGTTGGGACACAGTAAGAATCTCTAATATCATACAAAGTATTCTCATATGAAATCCCGCTTTTTTTATTTTCACGGTGTTGTTTTTTTGGAAAGTGGCTACATGTCCCCAGAATATGCAATAGACGGGATCTTCTCGGTAAAATCAGATGTGTTTAGCTTTGGCGTATTGGTGTTAGAGATTGTGAGTTGCAAGAGAAATAGAGGATTTGTGCATCAAGATCACAACCTTAACCTTCTCGGTCATGTAAGCACAGTATAATATGTACTCATTTTTTTCTGTACAACAGTTTGAATTTGTCATGATCCATATGTTCTAAACTCAAACAGGCATGGAAGCTTTACAAAGAAGATAGGTCCTCGGAACTAATTGACGAGCACCTAGCTGACTCTTGCAATAGTTCTCAAGTTTTAAGGTCAATCCAAGTGGGTTTATTATGCGTGCAACGGCATCCAGATGATAGACCAAGCATGTTTTCTGTGGTTCAGATGTTGGCTAATGAGAGTCTACTGCCAAAAGCAAAAGAACCAGGATTTTTCACAGAACGAAATGTATTTGATGAAGCAAACTCAGTATCTCATACAGGAAGTTCAAAAACTGAATTCACAATCACATTGTTAGATCCTCGATAGGTGTGACAGAATAACTATTTTGTCTTGCGTGCACATGAACAGGAAAGATATTTTAGAACTTTGGTTATTGAGAAATACAGTAGTACTTAAAATAAACATCAAGTTGAACTTTTCTACTTGAAGATGTTATCTACTTATGGATGAAATATTCTTCTATTTCTATTGTTCACTGAATAGAAATATTAGATATGTTTATATCACAAAACTTCTAAAGATGTTAATTTGTTTTCCATATGTTAATTTGTTTTCCAGAAATATAGCCACAGCACAAAATCTATGTTAGTATTGGAAATTTCGCGCATTGCAGCTCCAGTTTTTAGTAAAGTATATATCCAGAAAATGGTACAAAGTTGTTATCTGAATTTAAGCAGCACTTTACCTTAACTTGAATTGTTTTTGTATTTGTTAGACCTACAACTAAAATTTAATTTATTTCTTAGAAAGATATCAGACTCTAATACGCAAACAGAATCCTCGTTAGCATTCACAATTGTCCATGTTAGCAGACACTGTGGAAAAATAAAAAAGAGAAATAAGGACCATATCCTTCTTGCCTGGCCAACCAGCCATGAGAATGTCATTGCGGAGTAATAATAAGTAAACCGAAAATCGCATTACCAACTTAAGCGTATTAACGTATTAAAATTTCATTATTTAACCACAGAACCATCAAATTTACAGTGCCCGCTCATCAACAGGAAAAAAAAAAACTCCAAAAAGGAAGAAGGAAAAAGGTCTTACAACACGGCTTGTTATCTGCACAGTGTTACCGTCATCCACGCATGGAATTACAGTTAACCTTGAGGGTTGAGACTTGAAATTTAACTTTTTGAATCCCCTTTTCTTTGTCTTTTTGGAGTGTTATTTACTTGGAAAGCAAAATTGTTACTTTCTCAGTTTCTAAATAAAATGAAGCTTTAGGCTTTTCATTTTTTTTATGTTTTAAAATTTCAAGAAAAAATTGATCTTATCCTTTAAAAAATTACCCTTATTTATATAATTAAAAATTATTAAGTAGTTTTTTTTAGAAAAGAGGTCAAATTTAATTAGGGGTAAGTGTTGATATCAATTTTGGCTCATCCTGCTTGAACTTAACATCTCAGCATAAAATAGCACAAAATGCAACTTTTTACATATTTCTCAAATTTTAATACAATTTATTGGTACTTATCCTTATTTATGCAAAGATTAGGATTTTTATCAATTTATTATCATTTGAATTAATTTCAATAATCATTACTTTTTCAGAGTCATTTGTACAGATACAGCACAACAGTGCAATTATATCTCAGTAAATAATCATTTTTATTTCTTTACAACACATTACATTTTCTAGTATCAATCACATTTTTATTTACATTTTTTAAAATTGTATATTGATAGTCGCATTTTTTTTATGTATATTAGTTATATTTTAATACAGTTCGTTAATACAGAAAAGTCGGAAGAGTTTATCGCAACACAATTAATTCAGAAATATTTCAAGATTCACCTTGTGCAAATTACCGAATTATCGCTCGGTGTACAATTAAAATCTCATCTACCTCTCATATGATTTCTTTTTCCTCTTTTTTTCTTCTCTACGGGCCTCAAATGTGTTTTTTTTTTTTTTAACCTTATCGCTAAATTTACTCCTTCTCCCCCATTTTTTCAATGATACAATCTTTCTTTTTCTACTCCCAAATAAATTCTCTTTCTTCCTCTTTCAACTTCTCTTTTCTTTTTTCTTTCCTTTTTTATCTCACCGCTCCCTCATTTTTCTCCACGCTTAGCTGATTCTCATTCCCCTTTCAACCCACGAATCTCTCATTTCTACCAAAAAAAGAAGTTTCCAATCTCTCGTCTCTTTCTCTACACTTACACACACTACACACAAATCTTTTGAATGTGGTGTTCTCCTGTTTTTGCTCTACATTTTCATATCTCTTTTACTGCATACTTGACATTTATGTTTACTTATTGTTTTTATTTTTGACATGTTTTTCATTTGTTGAATACTTTGCACGTATGCATTTTTTGAAAAAGGGATATTAAGAAGAGGAACTGATTTTTTTATTTTTTGCTGGTTTATGGATATTGAATACATTATATACTTTTTGGCCGATGAAGAAATTTTCGTCGATTTTCGAGGCGTCCCCTACACATAAGATGGATTTTTATTTTAAATCTCATTATATATTTATTATCATTTCTTTAATTCATTTAGGAGAATATTTATCCCTTACTAACATATTTACTAAGTCTTCTACACGTATCCGGAGTTATTTCCCAAAGACGACACTGGAAGATTTTCTCAGATTCTCTGTTTTTATTTACTTTTATGATTTTAAAATTGTACAAAACACAAATGATAGTGAAACTCTACTTGGGTGCCCCAACGATATTTATTTATTTACGTTCTGCTTTATATGATTTAAAATCTACTATGGGTTTCAGGCAAATTAACATTAGGTCAGTATTATTTTATTTCAATATAAGAACATTCACGTTACATTCTTTATTTGTATCACATCCTATTCATACTATTATACTCATATTTGTTAGTATTCTCTACATGCATATTTTATTCTTGTATACTAAAATTATTCTTTTAAATAAATTTTCTTGAAGATCTGTAAATATCCTTCAAATTTGTTACGTCTTCTAACAACAAAAAAAGATAAAAATAAAAATAAAACAGTATTATATTTATCATATATATATATTTTTTATAAACCTTTATGCTACATTGGTTCTTCAATCACGTACCAGTTGACTCTTTTAGCTAATATTGATTAGTCATTTAACTATATATTTTTACTCCCTTTCTTTTCTATACTTTGTTTATTTTCTCAATTAAATCCTTCATTAGCTACTTATTCTTTATATATCCCTTCATTCTCTAAGTCACTTTATGAGCTTTCCTTTTATATTTTAGTAATCATAAGTTTGTTTCTTTTTTAATCTAATTCTTTAAAAACTTAAAGTTTATTTTATATATCCGTTCATAAATACAATAATTTTATACTTTACTTATCTATCTTATTGTTTTTTAAATTTTTTTTATATTTTGCGTATATAGATATTTACTTTTACTACTTAACATTCATATTTATCATTCTTTGTTTGAATATATTTAAAATTCATTGTAAGTAATAACGAATCATTTTTACACATCTCTCGTATAGTTAAAGTTGGACCAGCCAGTAACCACATTTTGCGGATTCTGAAGGATGCTTAACACCTCTCCTTCAGAATAATTTGAACCGTTACCGAAAATCTCACTTATTTTTTTAAGACCATTTTTAAATTGCATATATTAATAATTTATAGGTACCCTAGTATACCTTAAATCACTAGGTGGCGACAAAATTACTAGGTGGCGACTCTGTACATTATCAATCCTTTTAGAGCCCCATAAGTTGTACTTTATTTAGCCTTGGTAAAAATAGGGTGCAACAGCAAGTTAGCAAAATAATCCTAAGTTTCTAAAAGTCGCATGGTCTAGGGAGAGTTTTGACCTTTTACCCTTTTGAATCACTCTTTTCGGTAAACGCTTCTTCAACAAGGGAAGTTTTAGAAAGGGAAAAGGTACAAATATACCCCTCAACTTCTAGATTTAGAGCAGATATGCCCCCGTTATAAAAGTGGTGCAAATATACCCCTATCGTTACAAAATGGTGCAAATATACCCTTTTTGCTGACGGAATTTCTTTTAAAAATCATTTAGTTTATTTTTTAATTAAAGAAAATACCACGTTGCTTTAAAAAAAAAAAAAAAAGACTATCCATTTTTTTGAGTACACATATTTTTCTCAAGCCACATGATAATTTTTTTACGTGAATTAAGTCTGGTACGTTTAAAAAAATGGGTAGACTTTTTTTTGTTTAAAAAAAAAAAAAAAAAAAAGCCACAGAGATATTTGTTTAAACAAATCAGACCCGACCCACCAAAAAAGAACTTACCATGTGGCGTTAGAAAAATATGTCTACTAAAAAAAAATGGGTAGACCTTTTTTAAAGCCACATGGCATTCTTTTTTAATTAAAAAACAAGCTAAATGATTTAAAAAAAAATCTCATTGCAAAACGGGTATATTTGCACTATTTGTGTGAGGTCAGAGGTATAGTTGCACCATTTGTAACGGAAAGAGTGTATATACACCACTTTTTTAACGGAAATATATCCGCTCTAAATCGCAAAGTTAAGGGGTATATTTGCACCATTGCCCTTTTAGAAATAAGATAAAAGAGGCATTTACTATTTTTTTTTCTTTCAAATTCATCCTTACTACTTCAATTAGTGCGGTACTAAATAAAAGAGATTAGAGTAGAAAAATAATTGCTTATACGCATGGCCTGCCGAACTTAATTTTAAGCAATTATGTATTTGAATAAAGATACATAAATTAATAATAAATAATTATTGTGTTTGTTAAAAAAATTGGTTGATAACTGTTCTTTTATCAAAATAATTAAAACGCCCTTAAGATTTAACAACATATTATAAATTTTTTTAAAAAAATATATTATAAATTTAAAAAGTACTATTGTTTAAGGAGAAGGAGGAGTCGCATATATGAAATGAGAGGAAGTTAAAATATTATTTTAAGAAAAAATAATTTGAGAACTAGGAGAAATATAGGAACCACATATATCAGAATAGCTTGTAGTTGAAAATTCACAAGTTTGGATGACTTTGAATGTCTACTAATTAAATGCATGAGTAAATAAGCCAAAAAGTGCTTATATGTTAGTTTGACTATAAGCCAAAAAGTGCTTATATGTCAGTTTGACTAGTCCCTAAACTTTCACAAACACCCTCTGATAATCTCATAATTAAGGTTATTACATGTCTTTCTTACAATATATATGTAAAAACTCCGGGATGGTAGCTAGTTTTCAGATAGTTACTGTCCTCGACTTTCAAATTTCATAGATGAAATTTCGGTACATTATCTTGAAGTTTCACTCGTAATATTGGAACTCTAAGATAGTACTATTTTTCCATTACGGGTACTGAAAAAGTGGCTATTTGTTGACCCCCACCCCCAAAGTTATACTCCTTCCGTCTCATATTACTTGGCCACATTACTAAAAATATATGTCTCAAATTACTTGTTCATTTATAAAACCAAGATAAAATTAATTAAATATTTTCTATCTTACCCTTAGTATTAAAAGTTCTTGAAAATAGTAAATATTGATTAGAATGTATTTATGGGAGAGAGATAGGGGTAAGGTAGTAAAGTCATATTTTATTTATGATCTCTTAAGGGGCGTGTAAAAGGAAAGTGACCAAGTAATATGATACGGAGGGAGTACTTAATCATGAATTTTTTATTTTCTTCTTTTTACTTGAAGAAGGAAAACTATACTACAATCTAATGAATCTATGTTTCATTACATTTATTGACCAATGACTAATCCACCCTGATGTACGAAATTACTTCTTCAGAATATCATAGAAGTTGATAGAGATCAAACACATACCATCCGCTCATTCCTCAAAATAAAAGTGTAATTGGCATCGTCTTTCTTGAATGGGTAGCAACTAGGTCACTGTTGACACGAGTAAGAGATTGTTTTAAGGCAGAAAAGACACAAATTTTAGCTAGATTTTATCAAGGACAATAAATTACTCCATGAGTAATTAGATTCGTAGTGCCAAACTATATATAGTATGTCCTAAGTGGTCGATGCATCATAAAGTTTTGATGAATATTTCAAAATATGAATTTAAGAGTGGGGTTGAACTTGGACATGTGGTCCTCCATATCACTTCAAATTGAAGGACGTACACTGTCCTTTTGTGGTTTACTATCACATGGGAGTGATCCTTTAATTGCCCAACTTTCATGGCAAGACCAGAAATGGACTTGGTGTAATCTAACAAGTTGATTTCCACAGCTATCCAAAATCTTGACCAAGTCGACCCCACTCTATTATATATATAATGGGGGGGGGGGGGGGGGGGGGAGCCTTAGTATAACCGACAACATGAAATCACCAAGTGAGTACGTGGAGTCTGGTACTTGGCTCGACCAGCAGAGCAATCTCATGACATGAAATGATCCAATTATTAGTCTGAAGGTGTCGTCCTAATTGGGCGGAGCGATCCTTACCCTGCATTGCCAGACGTAGTTTCAGGTGGTCTGCACCTTCTCGGTAAACCTATGCTACTCCCAAAACATGAACATAAATATAGGTGGCATCTGACCTCATGATCTGTATAACATGACTTGTAAGCATGACTTGTAAACATGATTTGTAAACATGACTTATAAACATGAATTGTATGTATAATCTAACATGTATATAGATATATAATATAACTTGTATGAAACATGAAAACATGTAAAATCTATAGAACGGAATAATATTGATTCATGTCCTGTATTTGAGAACCCATGGAATTCAAAACATTAGTATTCGTGGATTACAGACAAATTCATGATAATCAAAATGATATTCATGAATACAATTAACGGAAACATGATTGAGCATAATAACATATAAATATTGACATGTACCCAGGGGTGGATCCATTATGGGTCGTGGGAGTGCCACGCCACCCGCAAGCTTCGCCCGAAACCCTATGTATATATTTGTATATATACAGAAACTATGTACAAATATTTAAAGTGGCACCCTCACTACAAAATGACCCGCTGGTGCCAGTGGCGAAGGGCTCTGTTTTCTTCTGTCTGGTCGCAGGATCGAATCCCAGCGGCTGCACGCTGCACTTTATTTTTATTTTTACCTTGCTGGCAACAATAAGCAGTCAGCAATGTGACTGGGCAGTGAGTACAAAACAATTCCCAATTTCCCATTAACTTTATATTCTCTTTTCTTATTTCTATAATTGTTGTTGACTTAATTTAATTTTTTAATCTTCGACTTTTTTATTTCTTAAAGTTGAAAACATAAGTTTCCCTCTCTTCCTTCTCATAAAAAAAAAAAAAAAAAAAAAAAAAAAAACTCTCTCTCTTCTCAATTCTCATCAAAGAAACAAACCCTCTCTTCTCAATTCTCATCAAATAAACAAACCCTCTTCATGAAGTACAGATTAGAGATTTGAGTTACCAACTCGATACTTTCATATTTCATATGCGAAGTGGTAATCCCAAGTTCTCCAACTTGCAAGGAATTCGTGATTTGGCAAAAGCATTGGTTGAGACAAATCTTGTGGATACTTATTCACTTGTTTATTTACTTGTGAAATTAACTTTGATCTTACCTGTTGCTACCGCAACTGTGGAGAGAGCATTCTCATCCATGAAGCGGATCCAAAATGAAGTGCGGAATAACATTGGTGATCAATATTTGAATGATTGTTTAGTTTGTTACATAGAGCGTGATGTATTTACAAATGTAAGTAATGATGTCATCATTGATCATTTTCAGAAGATGAAACCTCGTCGAGGACAATTGTAAATGAATGATGGATATTTATGATATTAGTAATATTATTGGAAGTTTTATGTTTTTCTCTTCTGTATATTGCTATAAATAAATGTTTCATCGGAAAAGACGAATAACCCGAATCAAAGCCTGAAAAGATGAATAATCCGACCCAAAGCCCAAATTGATTGAATGACGCATGGCACCCGGAAACTTCAAATCCTGGATCCGCCTCTGCATGTACCTAGGTTTGTCATGAACTGAGACATAATTTTCTAATTCTGAGGAGAAGTCATGTTTTCATGGATTAAACGTGGAGTGGGGAAGAACAATGAAAATGATGTTCCCACACGTGAATAGAAGCCCTATATACCTTAGTTGCTATAAAACTTGAAGAGAAAGTCTGAACTTTTGAAGAAGAACCCCAAGAATCTAAACTTGAAACCTTGAGAAGGGTTTTCTTGAAAACCCTAAGATTGTAGTGTAGAATCTTAGTAAGAATCCATGTTTATGTGTTAGTATTACTTAGAAATACATGGGAGAGACTTACCTTGATGTGGGAGGATGAGGAGAGGAGAGAAAAGTCGTGCTAAGGCTTGGAGAACTAAAAAATAGAATAAAAATTAGGAAAAACGCTATTTTAATGAACCTCAGATGAGTCCGCGTTGGCATCTGCACCGTAGATGGCCTTCTGCGGTCGCAGATGCTGACGCACTTTCGAAACAGAATGTTGGAAACTTCGGGACGGAAAATTTGGCCCAAATGCATTGGGAAATGCATCGCAGATGGCCATTTGCGTCGCATTTTCTGCGACGCATACCCTTGTCCGGCGGACTGCTCTGCGACCCTTCAGTAAAACGGCCATAACTTTTTGTACATATGTTGACCTCTACAATACATGGATGGAAAGGCATTGCAAAGGCCTACAACTTTCATTAAGGATGTTTTCCCAAATTCCCAATTAATAAAGGGGTTATTCTAGCTTGAAGTGAGACCTTGTGCAAACTCACTTGAAAACATCCTCCGTAAAATAGCTTCTGACTTTGCTTTGTCCTAAGACTTTTATCATGGCTTGATTAGGTTTCAAAACAGTTTCTACATCTCCCATATTAGTTCTATTATATCATTATCTTACGAGTGAAACCTTAGCCCGAAAGTACGGGGTGTTACATCTTCAGCCCCGATGATTCCTCAAAGCGATATATTGGGATATGGTACAAGAAAATTCTTCCTGTGCAAACACTTATATGGGTTGCCGACAGAGATAAACCACTCACAAGTACATCTTCAGCTGTTCTGAAGGTCACTACGCTGGGAATACTAGCTCTTCTCAGTGACAAGAATGAAATTATGTGGTCCACCAACATCTCAAGATCAGTTCAAAATCCAAATATTGCACTACTTTTCTGGCAATCTTGTTCGAAAAGATGCAAACGATGGCAACTCAGAAAATTTGCTTTGGTAGGGATTCAATATTCCAACTGATACAGACATGCCCGGTATGAAGCTCGGCAAGAATTTCCAAACTGTCCATGAGGCTTACATTTTAGCATGAGTTTTTAAATTTTGGAAATAACGATAATAGCCCATTACTAATGCTTGCAAATATTTCACGCTCTATATGATTCTAACACCTCGTACCTTTAAACTAAGTTATGTTCATGATTGGGGGACTTAGAAACCAACGGTAAGTGTTTGAATTAAATTTGTTTTAATTCAGTGAAGTACCAGTTTTACGCCCAGTAATACGGACCATAATATTTTTACGGACCGTACTTCCCTTCGTATAAATTTATACGGACCGTATTTGTGGTCCGTATCGATGCATGGAAAAATTTTGAGCTATTGGAATTTGCCAAGTAAAATACGTCAAAATAATACAGACTGTACTTCTAAGTACGGGCCGTATTTGTGACCGTATAATAAGTGTATCTCGGGGGGAAAATCTTAGTTTTCGGAAATTGACCGTTGGAAATACGACCAAGATATACGAACCGTATATCTAAATACCGATCGTATATTTGCCAACACACAGAAAAAGTATAAATACGGGACTTCAGCCTTTTACTCTATTTTTCATATCCTCAAGCCCTAAAGACGAAGGTTCTCTCCTCCTACTATTGAAATACATCAAGGCAAGCCTAATCCAAACATTCCAAGTGGATTCTAACGTATATCCATGAATCCTAAATAGAAATTCATTGTTTCTAACCTAGGGTTTCCAAGAAAACTCATCTCAAGGTTCAAGCTTTTGAATTTCTTCTCCAAGTTCAGACCATTGTTACAAGTTTTGGAGCGATTAAGGTACGTAAGGTTTCTATCCATGGGTAGGAGCATCATTGTTCTTCCCCACGACACGTTCATCCATGAAAACACGAAGTTCCATAAACCTAGGATTTCTATTATAATTCATGATAAACCTAAGTTACAAGTATCATGCTATACCATGTTTGTATTACTAATTCGTTATTGTATTCTTGACATTCCATTTTGGTTGCTGAGAATCCATCTCTAATCCATGAATATCCATGTCTTGAATTCTATGGGTTCTTAAATGCAAGATATGAACTATTATGTTTATTTTCATGAAATTCTACATGTTTTCATACAAGTCATACTACATATATATCTTCATGATATAATACAATCACAAATCATGTTTATATAATTCATGGCCCACTAAGTCAATTATATCCATGTTCATGTTTTGGGAGTTGCATAGATTACCGAGAAGGCTTGGATAACCTGAAACTATGTATGCCAGCGTAGGATAAAGATTGCTCCGCCCAGTTAGGACGATTCCTTCATGTTTGCCCATTGCGGATTATTGGATCTATTTAGGTCATGTTCATGTCTCGTACTCTGGCAAGGTGTGAGATGGCTTAGCTGATCGGGTAGATATCAGACGCCACATGCTCATGTGGTGGTTACATGTTGGTTATACTAAGGCTCTCCCACCTAAAATGTTTTACTCATGTTATACATATATATTCATGTAAGATGATGCTCATGTTCATGTTCAATTTACAGATACAGTTTCAGTTTCAATTATATTATTCCATGTGTCATGTTTATTTCGTTCAGTTGCTTTACATACCAGTACAATTCAAATGTACTGACGTCCCTTTTTTTTGCCTGGGGGCCTGTATTAGCAGGGATTGACTTACAGGACGACGGATCTGCTCGTTAGGATCATTGCTTGTATCAGCTATTGGTGAGCCTCATTTCATTCGGGGTCTTATCTCTACTTTGCTTTCATGTTAGTTATGCAGTTAAGGTATGCCGGAGGCCTTGTCCCGGTAAACGGTTTAGCAGTCAGACTCATGTCAGAGGTTTCATAGACTAGTTTAGTTATGTCATGTCAGATGTTCAGAGTCGCATAGCTAGTATTGGCTCAGTATTTACATACTTTCAAACTATTTCCGCATTATGATTTAAACAACATTTTTATTAGTATTATGAGGACTCATGTTATCCAGACTATCCATGTTTTAAAGTGTATCCCGCATCAGTTCATGCCCCATGTTGATTCAGCAAGCCATGTGGTTCTCTCGGCCACATGCAGCAAGGCAACCAATGTCGTGTTACGCGCAGGCCATGGCTCGGGACATGACAATGATAAATTAAATAATCAATTAAAAAATCTTGTTAGACTCATGCCTCTTTCTATCAACAACACAAACAAGAAGGTAATAAACGAAACATTTAGGCACATCCTCTTTTCAATAGAGAAATCACAGATCTTCCTTACAATACTAAAATCCTAACCATTTAAGTTATTGAAAGGTAAAAGAGGAACTTACGAACTAGAGAGCCGACAGCTATGAGCCAATGAAAACAAATTTATCAATTGACGCAACTCATTTTGATGCCAATAACCTGCCTTCACCTCAAAAAGTAGTTTGTTCATTCTCTTATGGTACATTGCGTCATACTTCGAGAAAACTAGATAAAATTCTCAAGAAAATCAATTTGGAGAAAGATGCATATTTTACTTGAATTGAAAAACAAGGGAGAAGAAACTAATTTCAATAACCAAGAAATGTCCATTCAGAACCCACCTAACATGAGACCAAATATATGGGAGGAAATTAGTTAAAAGGGGTCTTTACAAAATGAATAGAGGTATATGACTCTCTGTATACATGGACGATTCTGAAATAACACAAAAACGATCTGTTATATTTTATAGAGGATCATTTAATCAATTCACTAGGTTTCATTTGTTACATTTGATCATCCCGCAACTTCTCGTTATCTCACTAAACTCCGTTAAAAAGAAGCAACATACATTTGAACCATTCAAAATCCAGACAAGTACTTAGATAAGGAGCGAAATAAAAGGAAAAAAGGGAAAACTAAAAGAGAGTGTATATATATATATATAAAAGGAAATGAAAAAGAATCAGCAAAATTGCTCAATATGAGAATCTTATCTCTCAATCACCTATGGCATTTTTTGTGTCATGGATGCTCACCAATCAATTTTATACATTTGTTGCAAATCAATGTGTTTTACATATTTTTAACTTCAACTTTGAAGTAAGGAATTTTAAGGACAACAAATTAGTTTCAGGAGTGTTTTAAATGAAAAACTATAATTTTCATTCACAAAGTTTAACTATTTTTTTTCAAAGTGAAATATTATTTTCAATTTCAATAACAAATAGTACTCATTTTTTCCAACTTCACCAAAGTATTGTCCAACGGGTAGATTATTCTAAGCATTCTTATAATAACTCAAGTACCTATACACTTTTAGTATTTTGAAATCAAATACTTATGGAAATCATACATAGATATACTAAAATTACATATCTAGAAACTTTCTATTTATCATTTTAATTTATCTTTTAGTTAGTATATTTTAAATACTTAGCTACGGATGCATTCTTTGCATTTCAGATTAAACACTTACTACTTTATAAACTATGTATATTATTTAAGATAATTTTTGTGAAGAATTTCATTATATGACAATGTTAAGCATATGATTTTAAAATATATAAGCATATGTTAAGCTAATCGATTGATGGGCAACAATATTCTAAAGTCAATACAAGTGGGTCAGTCATTAGGCATCGGAAGTCTTATGCGGGAACTTACAATTTCAAGGAAATCAACCATTACCTTATTAGATGCGCGTTAGTATACTCTTCAAAGGCAACAACAGTTTGCTTTCTTCTTAGCTAGTTTTCTCCTTTTGTATATGGTAGTGATCAAGAATTTAGCTTATATACACCAAACGATATTTTTTTACCTATACTATTTTAACGTGCTATAACAAGTCAGATATCTCATTCTCCAAAGTCCAAATTACTAATCCACTTATTATAAAAAGTTACATGTAATTGTCTATATGTAACCCAATTGTGTAAAAAGTATTTACTGTGTCAAGGTATTAAATTTAAAAACATTGGTAAAAAATTCTTGGCTACAATTGATCATCAGATGGTTGGCTCATGTGTTGAAAAGTTGCCGCAGGGGCAAGACTTTCGGCTAGCAAAGTGCTAACATTGAACCAAAATTATTTCCTCATACCAGATGTTACGAGCACTTTGCTAATATTTATAAAATGAAAAATGAAAAAAAAAAAAAAAAGCTTTTTTAGCAATACCTGAAATATATTTTTGTAATTTTTTTTTATGTTAGTATCAAATATCAGAGTGACAATAACATTGTCTATCATAAAAGTGGTTGTAGCGGAAAACACTATACTGAACCTCAAAATATCTACAACTATCAACCTCTCAGTGTTTTTTGCAAGAGTGGAGTAGCTTTAAAACGGACGCGGCACCTCTCCAATAAAGGTTGCATCCATTTCGTCCAGTTCGCTGTTGGATGATAGACATGTGTCCTTTATTAAATCCTATGGATCAGATTTATTGTTTTCTTAAATGCAAAAGAACCAAAATAATTAAGAGACACACACAGACTGGTCACTCCTCTTGATTTCTCTTTCCGATCCATGAATTAGTGTCATAATCATTCTAACCCTTATTTTAATTGGTCAGTTTGCTAAATGGATGGATGGAACTGGTTAAAAAGAATATGATATAGCTATGATTAAAGAGAGAGAGAGAGATTATAATTTGAAGAACACGGATCAGACATTCTTAGAAAAAGAGGAAGAGAGTACTGTGAATATGACTATCCAATTGAAACGACCAGATTACAGCGGCTGTGATGTGAATGGCGGGAAAGAAATTATAATTATCAACTCATTTTGCCACCATATCCATAAAAGCTTCGAAACCCAGCTATAAGAAGTACAAACCCAACTGCAAACCCAAGTACCAAATTCTTGATTTTTTCAATTCTGCTCACTCAAGCATATGGTATTTGAATTTTATGTCTTTTTCTCTTTCCGCTTGGTGCTTAGCCGAGATTTGAAAGGAAAGAAAAAAAATTAAACAATGAAGATAAAAGAATATGCGGATAATGATTATACTTTGGTTCTTTTGCACTTTTAAGAAAACAATAAATCTGGTGCATAGGATTTCATAAAAGAGACAACTGGACGAAATGGAGGCAACCTCTACTGGAGAGTAGCCGCGTCCCCTTAAAACTACAAGTTCAATAAAACCCAATTGCTTTAGCTCAAATTCTATATTTGAATTAAAATTTTCATCATTTAATATGTATAAATAATATGTTCAAAATCTAGTAAGCAAAAATATTGCGACTCAAAACCTATAAATTAAAAATCCTGGGCTCCACCGCTGCTGATTTCAAATGTCCATTAGATTATTTAAGTAGTGGTATGGAAAACTTTGGAACCAAAATCCAAGTGACGAGACTTGTCAATAGTATCATCCACAAAAGTCAGGTGGTGAGACTTTCAAAGATGGGAACGGAGTTTCTCTATTCAATTATTGGATGTAAACTTTGTCAAAGAGACATTAACGACTATTAAAACAGAATAAATACGATGCCGTGTCCCAAAGGATATGAAGTAAATACAAATTTCAGAAATGTATTTATGAAGTAAATACAAATTTCAGAAATGTATTTGCCACTTTCCAGAAAGCACTGCATCAATATCCAGTTTGGGTAAAGTCTAATCAGGGAATCATCATGGAAGCTAGTTTCTTCCTACTTTTTCTGCTGGCTTTCTGCTCTTCTATACCCAAGATATTTTCTTCTCCAACAACAGACATAATCACTACAAATCAATTCATCACAGATGGTGAAACTATTGTTTCATCCGGTGGAACCTTTGAGCTGGGATTTTTCAACCCCAGCGGTTCCTCAAATCGATATATTGGGATATGGTACAAGCCAATTCTTCCTTATGGCCAAACAGTTGTATGGGTTGCCAACAGAGAAAAACCACTCACAAATACATCTTCTGCTGTTTTGAAGGTCACTACGCCGGGAATACTAGCTCTTCTCAATGAGAAGAATGAAATTATATGGTCCACCAACACCTCAAGATCAGTTCAAAATCCAATTGCACTGCTTTTAGATTCTGGCAATCTTGTTGTAAAAGATGCAAACGATGGCAACTCAGAAAATTTGCTTTGGCAGAGCTTCAATATTCCGACTGATACATTCATGCCTGGTATGAAGCTCGGCAAGAATTTCCAAACTGGCCATGAGGTTTACCTTTCAGCATGGAAGAACGATAATGATCCAGCTCCAGGCGAATTCACTCGTAGCATTGATCCTACTGGATATCCACAGGCCCTCACCAAACGTGGCACAAGTGTATGGGCTCGTATAGGACCATGGAATGGTATACGATTTAGTGGGTCACCTATATCACTACTAGAATGCTGCCATTTTCACATTATTTTCAATGAAGAGGAGGTTTACTATAGCTTTTCACTCATTAATTACAGCTCGGCTTTAACAAGAACAGTCCTGACTAGCAACGGTGATATACAACGCTTTATGTGGGTGGATCAGGCAAAGAAATGGCATACTCACTTCAAGTTACCTGCGGATAATTGTGACACATATAGTTTGTGTGGTGTGTATGGGAGCTGTGATATAAATAGTGAACCTATTTGTGGATGTTTGGAGAAGTTTGTAGCTAAACATCCACAACAATGGGAAAAGGGAGATTGGACAGGAGGGTGTGTTCGGAGGACACCCTTAGATTGCAACAAGGAACATGTATTTCTAAAATATTCTGGAATCAAGTTGCCGGATACTAGGCACTCTCAGTACGATAAAACCATGACACTCGAAGAGTGTAGGCAAGTATGCTCCAAGAACTGCTCCTGCACAGCTTATTCAAGTCTAAATATAAGCAATGGAGACAAAGGTTGCTTGTTTTGGATTGGGGAATTGATTGACATAAGAAAGCTGTCTGAAAGAGGACAAGACATTTTCATCAGGATGGATTCTTCAGAGCAAGGTAAGAACTTTTTTAAGAAATTTCCCATGATGTGCTTTTTAATTTAGTTTTTCAACACATGGAGATGGTATTACGAAAAGTCAGTGGCCTATCTTGAATTGCAGTGGCTGATTTAAAAATTTGATTGTAGAATCTGAGGCAGGTTCAAACAGAAAGAAGACAGAGATACTCGCAATGAGTTTCTCATTGTTGATGGCAATGATTCTGCTAGGAATGATTTTGTTTTTGTACATATGGAAAAAGAAGAAGAAACTAAAACTCCAAGACGAATTTGAGCTGCCAATGTTCCAATTGTCGACAATAACAAGAGCCACAAATAACTTTTCGGTCAACAACAAAATTGGAGAGGGTGGATTTGGACCTGTTTATAAGGTATAAACTACAAATTTGCTGGAATAGTAACCAGTTTATGCTCAAGATTAGCATGTTAGAGACTATTTTTGTTCTGCAATATTTGCATCTTTTTTAAATCTACGTTCCCCTGATATACCTTTGCCATTTCTAGGGAGTGCTGGAAGAGGGACAAGAAATTGCTGTGAAGAGACTTTCAAGGACATCCATGCAAGGACTCAATGAATTCAAGAACGAAGTTATATATATTGCCAAGCTTCAGCATCGGAATCTTGTGAGACTTCTGGGTTGCTGTCTTCAAGGGGAAGAAAAGATGTTAATCTACGAATACATGCCTAACAAAAGCCTAGATTCATACATATTTGGTTTGGATTTCTAACCTACTACACAAGCTAAAATGAGCAATACTTTGATTTATTAGTCATAACATGAAAGAAGCTGCTAACAAGAAAGCTATTTTGTAGATAAAACAAAGAGCAAATTACTTGATTGGCCAAAGAGTTTCGACATCATAAACGGAATCGCTCGTGGCTTATTATATCTTCATCAAGATTCTCGACTACGAATAATCCATAGAGACCTTAAAGCAAGCAATGTTTTGCTAGATACAGATATGAATCCTAAGATATCAGATTTTGGCTTAGCCAGAAGTGTTGCAGGAAATGAGATGGGAGCAAAAACACGCAATGTGGTTGGGACGCAGTAAGAATCTGTAATATCATACAATGAACTCTCATATGACATCTTCCTTAAAATTCTCATGGTGCTGCTTTTTTGGCTCAGTGGCTACATGTCCCCAGAATATGTAATAGATGGGATCTTCTCAGTAAAATCAGATGTATTTAGCTTTGGTGTCTTGGTGTTAGAGATTGTGAGTTGCAAGAGAAATAGAGGATTTTTCCATCAAGATCACAACCTTAACCTTCTCGGTCATGTAAGCACAGTATAATCTGTATCGCACACAATAACTCATATTTTTCTTTACAACAGACGGAATTTGTCATGATCCATATGATTTAAACTTAAACAGGTATGGAAGCTTTACAAAGAAGATAGGTCCCTGGAACTAATCGATGAACCGCTAGCTGATTCTTGCCATATTTCTCAAATGTTAAGGTCAATCCAAGTGGGTTTATTATGCGTGCAACAACGTCCAGATGATAGACCAAGCATGTTTTCTGTGGTTCAGATGTTGACTAATGAGAGTCTACTGCCAAAAGCTAAAGAACCAGGGTTTTTCACAGAAAGAAACATATTTGACGAAGCAAAATCAGGATCGCAGACAGCTAGTTCAAAAAATGAAGTCACAATCACATTGTTAGATCCTCGGTAGAGTGTGACAAGATAAGTCACAAACAACAAGGTAATAACAAAACATTTTGGCACATCCTCTTTTTCAATAGAGCAATCACACATCTTCTGGACTAGATTAAATCCTAACTATTTAACTTTTTGAAAGATGAAAAGAAAAAAACTTACAAATTCGTGAGCAGAAAACTATGAGTAAATGAGCAGAAATTTATCAATTAATCCAATGATGCCAAGAACCTGCATTCACCTCAAAAAGTAGTTGCTCATTCTTTAATGATACATGAATATTCAAATTGCATTGTACTTCTTGGGAAAAAACAAAATATTATCAACAAAGTTAGTTTGAAGAAAGATGCATATTTTATTTGAATTGCACAACAAATGAGAATAGTCTGTTATATTTTATCACACTCTTTTTTCCTTCTTTACAACACATGGTATTTGTCATAATCCATGATCTAAACTACAACAAGCATGGAAGCTTTATAAAGAAGATAGGTCCTTGGAACTAATTGATGAGAAACTAGCTGATTCTAGTCATATATCTCAAGTTTTAAGGTCAATAGAAGTGGGTCTATTATGCGTACAAAAATGTCCAGAAGATAGACCAAACATGACTTGTGTGGTTCTGATGTTGGCTAATGAGACTCTACTGCCAGAAGCTAAACAACCGGGATTTTTCACCGACCAAAACGTATTTGATGAAGCAAAATCAGGATCGCAGACAGGAAGTTCAAAAAATGAAGTCACAATCACATTGTTAGATCCTCAGTAGAGTGTGAACAAGATAACTATTTTGACTTGTGTGCACACAAACAGTAATTCTAGAAATAACATAGAACTTTGATTCTTGAATAATATAACAGTATCTAAGTTAAACAGCAATTTGAATTTTTCTACCTGAAGATGTTAGCTACTTATGGATGAAATCCTCTTCTATTTCTATTGTTCTTTGAATATAATATTAGATATGTTTATATCACAAAAGTTCTAAAGATGTTAATCTGTTTTCCCAGAACTATTAGCTACAACAAGTTTTACCATGTTACTACAAATCACAAATCCATATAAGCAGTTGAAGTTTTTCACTTTTGGAAATCCATTTCTAGTTAGAATATATTTAGAACCGCCCTTTACCTTCACTTTTGTTTCAAGTTCCAAATTTGTCCATGACCTATGTCAAATGGTTTAACTAGGTCCTCCATTAGAAGTTCGCACCAAAACAAACCCTAGTCATTACCCAATCATATCATAATTAACCTTATTTTCTAACTCAGCAAACAGAATCCTCATTAGCATTCGTCGTTGTCCATGTTAGCAGACAAAGTGGAAAAACAGAAAAGAGAAATAAAGACCATATCCTTCTTCCCTCACCCTCAGCTCCCACTCCTCCCAACCATGAAAATACTCATCTTCAAGCATAGAACAGAACGTGAAGTGTATAAGAAAAGAAGGTTTGTGTGGCTTAAACACGCGTGGAGATAGCTATAATATCCGTCTTTCTTCTCTTTTATTGTTTTATTGTCATTCTATGTTCTATACATATATTAAAAGGTAGACTCATTAAACTTAAAATCTTAGAACCAATCTTAGAACCACCTCTGGATATAGTTATGTGCCGCTAAAGGAAACGACTCTACTACATGACATGTTGTTAGGCTAATCATATGTCAATACATGCTATGAATATTATACGAGAGAGTTGTGAGTGGGGTGGGATTATCCAGCAGATTCTGATTTGTGGTGGCTCTATGTTCTTATCTTATATTCCGATATATCGATGCTTTCCATCTATGATCTTTCAAATCTTAAGACATATTTACATAGCAACTGGTGCTATGATAAATCGATGAGTTCGACCTATGCTCTTTCGAATTTTATGACATATTTACATAGCAAATGGTTCTATCAATCTAGACATACTCCCGACTTAATTTGAAGTGGCTTCAATATCATCCAGTTATTGTGCATTGTTGTTATTGTTTACGCAGAACAAATTGGATTTGAATTTTAATATTCCCTATGGCTGTGAATGTCATATCATTGACTACGTTATATAAAAATAGTTTCGGCTCTTTCTTTGAAAAATAGCCATCATCATCCCAAGTGGAAGATGCACAAGAGTGAAGCTAATCATATGGCACGTTCTATTCCAGTTTGATGAATATTCCAAAATATGAATTTAAGAGTGGGGTTGAACATGTGGTCCTCCATGTATATATCACATCAAATTGAAGGACGTACACTGTCCTTTTGTGGTTTACTGTCACATGGAAGTCATACTAATAAGCTTTGCCCAACTTGCACGGCAACTTCCTCTCTTCTTTAAGTGGTATACTGCTAAGTTAGAGTGCCAGAAAAGGACTTTTAACCCACTGCAATTTAACAAGTTGATTTCTATAGCTATCCAAAATCTTCGCCAATTTGCATGTCATAGATATTACACTATGAAAACACATGTTTTTCTGTGAAATTTATTGGAGTCAATCCAGGATAACTTGGTATATATGGGAGCTAGGACACTGCCGATCAGGCAGCTCTGGGGTGGGTTGCTACTCAAATATACTTACTTTTTTTTTTTTAATGACTAGTTGCATCGTTGAAAAATTTGCTAATTGACAACTTAAGCGCCCAAAAAGAACGGAAAGAAGGGAGAGAAGCGAGACAATCTTGCGGACCCAGAAGTTTTAAGTTGCGGACGCTCAACTACCTTTAATCTAAGATTACTTTGGAAGATTGGATGCTTAATCAATATCTTTGAGTGATATTACGAGCTTCCAAAATAAAAATATAATGTCGGGAGAGAACCGTACGTGTTCAAGTACCCAGTAGCCTCAATAATGTAGGTAGCACTTCATAATGTAAAGAAAAAGAAATACAGATCACATAGACAAAAATTTGAAGAAGGGCTGAACCTGAATATCAACTTGTTGCAAGTTGTCGTAGGGTCATTCAAGTACCCAGTAGCCTCAATAATGTAGGTAGCACTTCATAATGTAAAGAAAAAGAAATACAGATCACATAGACAAAAATTTGAAGAAGGGCTGAACCTGAATATCAACTTGTTGCAAGTTGTCGTAGGGTCATTTGCACTTTTGTCCCTATTTTGTGCTGGTCTTTAAACTTTGCCTCTCATAACAAATAATTTTTTCGCAGGACATAAGTTTATATATTCGCATCATAATATCCTACAAATAATGCCCCGCGTCCTTAAAGAACTTATGCCCTGCTAGGCATACGTTCAATTTCGAAGGGCAAAATTAAATATCAACCCATTGGAAGGACAAACCCTGCAATTTCTTCATAGTTGTCGTATGACAAACTTTGTGAGGAATTTCTCAGGTCTTGGTGGGTTGGCCCATAGCCTTCTGTCTTGTTATACTTTCCAAATGTTGGAAATAAACTCAAGGAAGAGGCAATAAGAGCCTTCAATCCTCATATGCGATAACGACTAGTAGAAATAACAGTAGTGCAGTTGCCTTGTCCCAAAGGTTGTGAAGTAATTAACACAATTTCAAGACTGTGACGTAGCACCTTAAGTCTAAATATCATAGGCTATATATAGGCGACCAGATTAAAAGGCTTAGACATCAAAGGCATCATTGATGGAAGCTCTCCTGCTACTTTTTATACTGTTTTTCTACTCTTTTATACCCAAGATTTCTACTACAACAGATGTAATCACTACAAATCAGTTCATCCATATGGTGAAACTGTTGTTTCATCTGGTGGAACCTTTGAGATGGGGTTTTTCAGCCCCATTGGTTCCTCAAAACGATATATTGGGATATGGTACAAGCAAATTCTTCCTCATGTGCAAACAGTTGTATGGGTTGCCAACAGAGAACAACCACTCACAAACACATCTTCTGCTGTTTTAAAGGTCACCAAACCAGGGATACTTGTTCTTTTTGGTGACAAGAATGAAATTATACACCTCACGATCAGTCCAAAATCCAGTTGCACTACTTTTGGATTCAGGTAATCTTGTTGTGAAAGATGCAAATGATGCAAATCCAGAAAATTTCCTTTGGCAGAGCTTCAATTTTCCAACAGATACGTTCTTGCCTAATATGAAGCTTGGCAAAAAATTTAAAACTGGTCATGAGGTATACCTTTCGGCTTGGAAGAACGATAATGATCCAACTCCAGGGGAATTCACTCTCCACATTGATCCTACTGGATATCCACGGGGCCTCACCAGACGTGGCACAAGGTTATTAGCTCGAGCAGGACCATGGAATGGCTTACGGTGGAGTGGAGCACCCGCACCACTACAAATACAAAACAGCATATATACATTTCAATTTGTTTTCAATAAGGAGGAAGTTTACAGAGTTTTTCCCTCATTAACAGCTTGGTGTTATCAAGGCTAGTCCTGACTAACAATGGTTATATACAACGGTTGATGTGGGTGGATCGAACCAAGAGTTGGCATCTTTACCTCAACATTCCTCTGTATACTTGTGATACATATAGATTATGTGGTGCCTATGGGAGCTGTGTCATAGATAGTTCCCCTGTTTGTGGATGTTTGGAAAAGTTTCTACCTAAATATCCACAACAATGGGAAACGGGAGATTGGTCAGAAGGGTGTGTTCAGAGGAAACCATATCACTGCAACAAGGAACATGTATTTCTAAAATATTCTGGAATTAAGTTGCCGGATACTGAGCACTCTCAGTACAATAAAACCATGACACTCGAAGACAGTAGGCACGTATGCTCCAGGAACAGCTCTTGCACAGCTTATTCAAGTCTAGATATAGGCAATGGAGATAAGGATTGCTTGTTTTGGTATGGGGAGTTGATTGATATCAGAAAGCTCTCTGGAAGAGGACAAGATATTTATATCAGGATGCATTCTTCAGAGCTAGGTAAGAACTTATCTTAAAGAAATTTGTAATAATGTGTTTGTAAACTTAGTTTTGGAACATATGGAGACCATATTATGCAAAAAAAAAAAAAAAAAAAAAAAAAGGCCTATCTCGATTTGAAGTGGCTGATTAAAAAAATGGTTGTAGCATCTGAGGCACATTCAACCAAAATGAAGGAAGAGATACTCGCGGTGAGTTTCTCGTTGTTGATGGCAATGATTCTGCTAGGACTGATTTTGTTGTACATATAGAAAAAGAAGAAGAAACTAAAACTCCAAGACGAATTTGAGCTGCCAATGTTCCAATTGTCGACAATACCAAGAGTCACAAATAACTTTTCGGACAACAACAAAATTGGAGAGGGTGGATTTTGACCTGTTTATAAAGTATAAACTACAAATTTGTTGGAATAGTAACCAGTTGTTGCTCGAGATTAGTGTGTCAGAGATATTTTTCATTCTGCAATATTCACATCTTTGTAAAATCTATGTTCCCCTGATATACCTTTGTCATTACTAGGGAGTGCTGGAAGAGGGACAAGAAATTGATGTGAGGAGACTCTCAAGGACATCCATGCAAGGACTCGATGAATTCAAGAACGAAGTTACCTATATTGCCAAGCTTCAGCATCGAAATCTTGTGAGACTTCTGGGTTGCTGCATTCAAGGGGAAGAAAAGATGTTGATTTATGAATACATGCCTAACAAAAGCCTGGATTCATACATATTTGGTTCGGATATCTAACCCACTACACAAGCTAAAATGAGTAATACTTTGCTATATTAGGCATAACATGAAAGAAGCTGCTAACAAGAAAGCTTATTTTGTAGATAAAACAAAGAGCACATTACTAGATTGGCCAAAGAGTTTCGACATCATAAGCGGAATTGCTCGTGGCTTATTATATCTTCATCAAGATTCTCGACTACGAATTATCCATAGAGACCTTAAAGCAAGCAATGTTTTGCTAGATACAGATATGAATCCTAAGATATCAGATTTTGGCATGGCTAGAAGTGTTGCAGGAAATGAGATGGGAGCAAAAACATGCAATGTGGTTGGGACACAATAAGAATCTCTAATACCATACAGTGCACTCTCATATGACATCTTGCTTCTTTAATTCTCACGGTGTTGTTTTGTTGGCACAGTGGTTACATGTCTCCTGAATATGCAGTAGACGGGATCTTCTCGGTAAAATCAGATGTATTTAGCTTTAGCGTCTTGTTGTTAGAGATTGTGAGTAGCAACAGAAATAGAGGATTTGTCCATCAAGATCACAACCTTAACCTTCTCGGTCATGTAGGCCCTCTATACATAGTCTGCATTACATATATAACTCTTTTCTTCTTCTTTACAACGCATTTAATTTGTCATGACCCATAAGATCTAAACTCACACAGGCATGGAAGCTTTATAAAGAAGATAGGTCACTGGAACTAACTTATGAGCAGCTGCCAGCTGATTCTTGTCATTTTTCTCAAGTTTTAAGGTCAATCGAAGTGGGTCTGTCATGCATGCAACAATGCCCAGAAGATAGGCCAAACATGTTTTCTGTGGTTCAGATGTTGGGTAATGAGAATCTACTGCCAGAAGCTAAAGAACCAGGTTTTTTAATGGAAAGAAAGGTACGTGGTGCACAAAACTCAGTATCGCAGACAGGAAGTTCAAAGAATGAAGTCACAATCACATTGTTAGAACCTCGGTAGAGTGTGAACAAGATAACTATTTTGACGTGTGTGCACATGAACAACAATTTTAGAAATAACATAGAACTTTGATTCTAGCAGAAGATGTTATCTACTTAAGAATGAAATCTTCTTCTATTTCTATTGTTCTTTGATTAGAAATATTAGACATGTTTATATCACAAAACTTCTAAGGATGTTCATTTGTTTTCCAGAAATATTAGCTATGTCACAAAATTTATGTTAGTAGTGGAAGTTTCGCGTGTTGTAACTCCAGTTTTGTTGGTAAAGTATATCTAGAAAATGGTAAAAAGCTATTATCTAAATTTAAGCTGCCCTTCACCTTAACTTGATCTGTTTTTGCATTTGTGAGACATACAACTAAATTTCAATTTGCACCCAAGGGTGTGGCCTAATGGTCAATGAAGTGAGTTGAGCACCATGAGGTCTCAAGTTCAATTCCCAGAGACAATACACTACGTGATTTCTCCCATCTGTTCTAGCCTAGTTAAACAGAGTTACCTGGTACCTGTTGCTAGTAGGAGAGTGGCAGGTATCCCATGGAATTAGTCGAGGTGTGCACAAGCTGGCCTGGACACCACGGTTATAAAAATAAAAAACCTAAACTTCAATTTAGTAATAAACTCTAATACGCGAAAAGGAACAATTTTCTAATTGAGCAAACAGAATCATCCTTAGCATTCACCACTGTCCATGTTAGCAGAGTGCAGACACTGGAGAAAAATAGAAAGAGAAAAGAGAAATAATGACCATATCCTTCTTCCCTGGAGGAAATTAGTTAAAAGGGGCTTTACAAAATGAATAGAGGTATATAACCCTCTGCATAAATGGGCGATTCTGAAATAACACCAAGGCGGCGATCTGTTATATTAGTTGAAACTTGAAAGGTACATACTAACTGCAAATCAACCAATTCAAGCTTATGAACGCATCAAAATTTCCTTAATTAAAAACAAAAGCATCAATTTTATAGTGCTCGCTTACAATAGGAAGAAGAAAAAAAAAAAAAAAAGGAAAGGAAGAAGTCTTACAACGCGGCTTGGTATCGTCATCCACACCTGGATCCATCTTGAAGGTTTTAACTTTTTTAATCTTTACCGAATCGCGCACCGAGATAGAGAGAGACGACTCTTCAATTATTATTCATCTTAATTATCTTAACTTGTTTGTAAAAACTTTTGGGTAAAAGAAAAAAAAATGAAATTTATAACTTTAGGAATGGTCTGAATTTGTTCTTTAGCCTGAATGGCCAGGGGAGTCTGATAATGGTATCGGGGTAGGAACAAACACCTTTTAAATGGAAGGAAATTATTTTAGCCTTTATCAATTATCCCCTTTTAATCACCTTTTTGGGTAAACGTCGGTTTCTTCAAAGTTATTTCATCTCATGGCTATTAAGCGGGTCGGGTCAAAAGTTGAGTCGGATTTTGGGTGAGTTGGGTTCTAAAAAACTTTTAATGTTGATTTTAAATTTTAATTTTTTTTTTTTCATAGCTGCAACGTCAATCATTAAATAGGTACCCGGAAATTGTATTTCCTACTAAAATCATCATAGAAGTTAACTAGGTAAAATTGAATGGATTTTAAAAGATAAAATAAAGTTAAGTAACTATGGCGTCCAATTTTCATAAGTTGAGTGACCATGCAAGTCACTAACTCCTTCAACAATGTGGCACCCTTTCCACAAGTTCAACAACCTTTCTTAAACTTTGTGTCTAGCCAAACAGTGTTGACATAAATTGGGACAAAAATAGTACTAATAAAATTGAAGGAAGGTCTTTAATTGATTATTTCCCTTTATGGTACATGCCTTTGTTAGAGTTATGCTTGTAAATGCTCGATATGTGCTGATCTTTCCTTCTTATTGATGTACTCATGTTCAAATAAGTTTGTTACAAACAAACCTATTTAAACATGAGAACATCAATAAGAAGGAAAGATCATCACAAGGAAAGATCATCACGACCCTTCCCTTCATCATATAAATAAGTTATAATTCTTATTTGCATGACCCAATTATCATCTATCCAATGACATATAATAGCAAAAAATTCTAACTTATTAAGATTAAGACCAATATTGACGGTAAGAGAAACATTATAATTTAAAGAATTAAGTGCATGGCGCAAATGAAATCTATATTTTTTATATAAATCAATAATATCCGCTCTACAAGTACTTCTAGGAATACCCTCAAACATCGGATTATAACTTCGTTGAATATAAGTAACAAAACCCGGCCCCGAAGGAAAGGAAAATGGTAAACAATCATAAGCTACCATTTTAGCTATCTCTACACGGTCTTTCTTTTTGTTGTAACTAAAAGTTTTTCCGGTATGTGGGTCTATTGTTCGTTGAGTACCCCTACGGAACCCGTTCCTCCAAACCAAACGTCCTTATGCATAGTCAATAAATGAGTCCTTAGTGAACCCGTTCCCCCATCCTTACTGTTCCTATACTTGAATGAAAATATTCTTTTACATAAATTACATGTGACTATTTCTTTCTCCCTATCTTTAGTCATAAAATTTCAAACTTTACGATTTTTTGTCGGTTTTTGTTGTGTTTGTGATTGTTATGGTTGTTGTGCTTGTTGTGTATCTCCTATCAGATTTTCTGATGATTGTGTTTCGTCATCAATGTCATCATCATCAACAACTTCATTATAAGTTGGGCCAAATCGGTGTTCTAATGCTTCATGATATAAAATTGGATTATTTTGAGTAATGTCAACTTGACCTATCATATACGCTTTTGTTTCCGGCACAAATGTTTCCTCCATATTTCTCCTCCCCCGACTACTACCACCTCTTCTAACTCTCTTAGACATAATTAAATCGCAAGTAAATAATCGCAAGAAAATAAATTGCGAAAATTGCCGAAATAAATTCCGCCAAAACAAATGTTGAATTGAAGGCGGCTAGACTTGCAAATCCACCAACTCCACCAACACTTTGTTTTTGTATAATTGCAAAATATAAAATAGCTAATAATTGAGAATTTGAGAGAACTTGTAATTTTAAAGTAGCTAATAATTAAGAATTTGAGAGAACTTGTAATTTTAAAGTAGCTAATAATTGAGAGAATTTGAGATTTGAGAAGAGAAAATTGGTGTGGATGAAAATAAAATGGAGAGGGATTTATATAAGAGTGAAAAAGGGGTTGAAGTGTTAAAAATAAAAATTTGGGGGGTGGAGGGGGGCCAAAAATGAGAGGCAACGGGCAAAAATAAATTTGGACCGTTGGGCAACGGCCAACTAACATCTATATTAGCCTTAATTTAAAAAAAAAAAAAATTAAAATTTTACCGGTTAACCGGCCGGTTTTGGTTAACCAATTAAACTGTTCAAAAAAAAAAAAATCGTAACCGGCCCGGTATACTACGATTTTCGCAACCGCTAAACCGGTATATCAGGGCCAGTTCCGATGCCGGTTTTACCGGTTCCGGTTAACCGGTTATAACCGGCCTGGATAACAGGCTTAGGTTTGTTATTGAACTTTGGAAGATAAATTAAAAATTTAAAGAACTGTAGTACTCATATTAGATATATACTTGCACACAACCATAATGGATACGTATCTGCAAGTATAACAAATCCATGTAACATAGGCAACAATAACTAACAAACTTGATGTATTCGCCAAGTGCTGATAAGTTTCTTTACTAATAAGAGTAACTCATAAAATGTAAAATCTCAGTTGTAAGATACACCTGGAAACCCTTCTGTTATCTCAATTGTAAAAGAGTGCGGTGGTGGAACTCGACCTCTTGGCAACGATGTGATTAGTAGGATGGCTTCTTTCTCTATCAATTCAGCTAGCCATATCCATAGGCCTTGCACCTTCTGTTAATAATACGGTATATGTAGTTAAAACAATAGAGACGGTAAGAAATAGTGAAATGAATCTTCTCTCGGAATCCATAATTCTTTTTTGAGGTTTTGGGGTTATGGTCTACCAAAAACAGCTTCTACCTCCCAAGATAGGTGATAGAAATCCTAGGGTGAAACTCTAAGAAATCTAAACAAAACAAATGCGGAAATTAAAAGATAGGAGTTACACAAAATTTGGATTGAGTTTATGAGCAAATATGGGGAAGAACCAAAACCTCTCAATAGAACTCAACTAATTAGCACCTAAACTAATTGAAACCCAAAAGGAATTACACAAATTGAAATCCGCAGAGTGAGTAATTCAAATGAACTTCAAGGACAAGATTCTTTAACAGCTAACAAATCACACTAATCACTCAACTAAGATACTTAGATAATCTACCAAACAACCTATAATCACCAATTTAGGTTTTTCATCAATGTTCAAGCTAAAAGTAAATGAAAGACTAAGGCAACTATTATAGTTTTGCCTATTACAACAGAGGCCCAAAAGTGGCCTTTGCGGAAATAACCCAACATGGCCCTTTACTCCATATGCCCAATTGCAATTGCAATTGCAATTCTAGCCTTGAATGACACTCCTAGCCATGAATTGTGTTCCTAGCCACGAATTGTACTCCTTAGCCATGAATTGCACGTCTATCCTTATTTGCAGTTTTGCACTTCTATCCACTTTGTGTAGTAGCCTCTTTTCTTGTGGCTTCCTCTTCAATCTCTTCCCAAGCTATCTCCCAAACGTTGTATACTCGTGAGATCTTCTCTTCAAGCTCTTTCAACGTCCCTCTCTTCATGAACAATTGTAGCTCTTGGAGCTCCCTTGCTTGGCTACGAGTGAAAGGTCTTAAGCTCTTTGGGGTCATATCATCCTCCCCTTCCTGGAAAGGATTCGTTCTCGAATCTAAAGAATCATCTACAACAAAAGAAGATAGATCACTTACATTGAAAATATTATGGACATCATACTCACTTGGTAAGTCGATCTTGTAGGCATTGTCATTGATCATCTCAAGGACTTTGAATGGCCCATCTCTTGTTAGCCTTTCCTCATTTGGGTAAAACTTTCCTTTAGAAAGTGAACCTAAACCCAATCATCTGGTTGGAAGTTCACTCGCTTTCAGCCTTTGTTTTGTCTCTTGGCCACACTTGTGTTGATCTTCTCAATGTTCTCCTTCACTTTGGCTTGGATCTTTACCATTTCAGCCGCCCTTTGCTTTGCATCTAAACTCACAACAACATCACTAGACAAGGGGGTTAAGGTTAAAGGAAACAAATGATTAAACTCATAGCAAACTTCAAATGGAGTTATGCCAATAGAGGAGTGGAGAGACCTATTATATGCAAATTCAATCAAAGGTAAATGGTCCTCCCAAGAAGTTGGTTTTCCTCTGATCACACACCTAAGCATGCTTCCAAGAGTCTTCTTCACTACTTCGGTTTGTCCATCCATTTGAGTGTGACAAGAAGTAGAAAACATGAGCTTGGTGCCAAGTGCACCCCATAGACTCTTCCAAAAATGTCACGACCCAACCAGAGGGCCATGACGGGTGCCCGGAGCTAACCTACCGAGCACCTCTTAACGTATCCTTATAATCACATCTAGTTGAGCCATATGGTTAACTCATATTTACCATGCGCCAATTAACACAAATTTTCATCAGAAGAAAGCACCTTTATATAAACATCACTAACGGTGCCCATATATACATAAGTTTTATGCAGGCTATCAAAATAATATACAAGATATGAGCCGACAAGGCTGGGGGATATCTAGCTATACACATCTGTCTACGAGCCTCTACGAAGAGTATGTAACATCATAAAGACGGGACAGGACCCCGCCATGCCCATATATGTACGCAAAATAATAGTACCAGCTAATGCAGCTCCGGATCAAAAGAAGCACTGCTATGCAATCTCTGATGAGGCAGCCTAGGGTCGAGTCTGTCTCCCTATCTACCTGCGGGCATGAACGCAACGTTCACAAACAAAAGGACGTCAGTACAGATAATGTACTGAGTATGTAAAGCATAGGTAATAACATGATAAGATTATAAAGAATAACATAAGATAAGAGGGCCATTTATACCTCTTGAGACGTTCATCATGCTTATTTAACCTTTTTCTAAAGAAAGCTTTCCATACATTTACATATACATATATATATAATGATACCATACCCGACCGTGTAGGTTCAGTGTTACCCATACCCGGCCATAACAAGGCTCGATGTTGTCCGTACCCAACTGCAGTGGTGTGCGCGCAATAGATATCATACCCGGCCATATAGGCTCGGTGTCACAACATAGCTTTATACATATATATTTACACATAAGAATACATAAGTGAAAGCAACGTCATCATTATCATTATCACTATATCTTTCCTTAGGGGACCAACTATCGTAGGATGAGATCAATGGTATAATGAGAGTATCAAGAACTATGAACTTTAGCATTTCTAGGAATGGAGTCATCATGGAAGACATTATGAATTTCATGCATAGGTTCACAACAATGGAATCATGGCTCAAGAAAGAAGGGTTAACCTTACATACCTTTGCGTTTCCTTAACTACTTAACGTTTCTCCTTCCAAGCTCACAATCTACATTTAAGAGGATTCACACTAACGTCAAGTCTTAGAAATTCTCATAAGTTCAAGCTAGAATAATTAGTAAGCTAGCGAAAATTGGTCAGTACTTCCCCTATTCCATCTACTTCCACTATATTCCAAATCAACTCCCAAAACTCATTCTCATAATCCATTTATAATAACAACTTCTTTACAATCCTTATGCACTTGTATACAACACTCCCTCATCATTATTATTACCCTTTATAACAAGATTATACTCAAAACACTCTAACAATGATAACTCAAGTTAATTACTACTCAAAATATCATCAAATCCACATTTGAACTTCCTCTTCCACTTTCTTCCTTCAATCAAGTTGTTCAACAACTAAGCATTCTTAATAACATGAAATAGATGTGAAAACTAACCTTTTATCACATAAGGATAAGCTTTGGATTAAATTATCCACTTGAGTAAAACCCCAACTTTAACACCAAAGGAATTCTTGGATTTGACAAACCCTAGTGAGCCTCCTAACACTTGAATCTCTTGATTTTTGCCTCTTGATCTTTGATTTCACTTGGGTTTGGTTAAATATATGTGGAAGAAGGTTCTAGAGCTCTCAAGAACTTGGGAAATGTTGGAAATGAAATAAAATGAGTAAGGGTCGGATATATAACTAAAAAAAAAAAAAATCTGGGCCGACCCAGATTTACGGTCAACTTTACGGACTGTAAAAATTATACGGTCCGTATAATTGGACCGTAGAATCCCACCAGTGGTTCACCCTTTTCTGGAATCAATTTACGGTGGAGGTCAGCCAGATATACGGTCCGTATATCTGACCGTAAAACCCATCTTTTTTCGAAACATATTCTCGTCGATTTTTTCAACCTTAAATCCTTCCAATACTTACTAAACGTGAACTTAACCCTTTTTAACTATAGGATAAACTCGTCTAACCTCATTTAACCTTAGTATCTCCCGTATCCAAGGCTAGGGCCACTAACATACGACGAATTCCAATGTACAAAAACCACGGGGTGTAACAAAAAATGACTAAGAAATTTAAATTCCCTATCACTAACAATAGTGCGAGGTACTCCATGAAATTTAAGCACATGAATAACAAATAAGGATGCTACATGAGATGCATTATCACACTTGTGGCCTGGTATAAAAGGAGACATTTTTTAGAATTTATCTACCATCACAAATATGTTATCATGTCCCCTTTTGGTTCTTGGAAGACCCAAAACAAAATCTATAGAAGTGTCTATCCAAGGACCATTAGGGGTGGGAAGGATAGTATACAAACCTTGAGGCCGAGTCTTCGATTTTGCTTGCTTACACTCCAAACATTGACCACAAAGCTTTTCCACATCATGCCTCATCTTTGGCTAATAGAATTGTTCATAAAGGATGTCAAGTGTCTTGGTCACTCCAAAGTGCCCCATCATTCCTCCACTATGGACTTTTTTCACACATAACTCCCTTTATGAGCTCATAGGTACACAAACCTTGCCATCCTTGAACAAGAACCTATCAACAAGTTGGAACCGGTCAGCCCTCTTCTCTTGAGTCAACTCTTCAAAAATCTCTTTGAAATCGGGATCTTGAAATCCCTTGAGGCTATCAAATCCCATCATTCTAGAAGTCATAGCATTTAGCAAAACATACCTTCTAGATAAAGCATCTGCTACCACATTCTCATTGCCTCGCTTGTAAATGTTTCAATGAACTCCACCCACTTTGCATGCCTCTTATTTAGCTTTGATTGGCCCTTCAAGTGTTTCAAGGACTCATGATCCAACCGGATAACGAACTCCTTGTACCATAGATAGTATTGCCAATGAGATAACACCCTAACAAGTGCATACAACTCTTTGTCATAAGTAGAGTAGTTGAAAGAGGCACCTTTTAGTTTCTCACTAAAATAAGCCAACAATTTACCTTCTTGCATCAAAACTCCACCTATGCCTACGCCGAAAGCATCACACTCAATCTCAAACATCTTGTCAAAATTTGGCAATTGCAAAAATAGTGAAAAACTCAACAAGGACTTCAATTCTCGAAACGCCTTCTCTTGCTCATCCCCCCAAACAAAAGGTACATCTTTCTTGGTCAATTCGGTTAAGGTAGAGGAAATAGCACTAACCCCTTCACAAATCACCTACAGAAACTTGTCAACCCATGAAAACTCCTTACATCAGTTGCATTTTTAGGAATTGGCCAAGTTCTAATGGATTCCACCTTTTCTTTATCGACCTCCACACCATTCACACTCGCAAAAAAACTAAAGAATACCACTTTATCAACACAAAAGGAACACTTCTTGATATTAGCAAACAATCTTTCACGCAATAAAACATCAAACACTAGCCTCAAATGGCCCACATGTTCGTCAATAGATTTGCTATACACAAGAATGTCATCAAAATATACTAACACGAATTTATTGATAAAGGGTTTCAAGACATGATTCATCAACCTCATGAAGGTGTTAGGTGCATTGGTTAGGCCGAATGGCATGACAAGCCACTTATAGAGGCCAAACTTGGTTTTAAAGGCTGTTTTCCACTTATCACCGGAGTTCATTCTAATTTGGTGATAGCCAATCCTAAGATCAACCTTCGAAAACACACTTAAGCCACATAGCTCATCCAACATATCATCTAGTCTAGGAATAGGATGTCGATACTTTACCGTTATTTTATTGACGGCTCTACAATCAATGCATATCCTCCGAGTGCCATCTTTCTTTGGAACTAAAATCACTGGAACGACACATGGACTAAGACTCTCTTTCACTAGACCCTTCTCAAGAAGCTCTTCAACTTGCCTTTGCAACTCATTTGTTTCTTCCGGATTGCTTATATATGCCGGTTTGTTTGGAATTTGAGATCCGGGCATAAATTCAATTTGATGTTCAATACCCCTAAATGGAGGCAATCCCTTAGGCATCTCTTCCGGAAATAGCTCACTATGCATAGTCCTGCAAAAGAGAAGTCGCACTACTAGACAAAGTGCTAGTAGCTCGGTTAGTATGAAAAAGAAGATCCTAGTTGACAAGGCACACCATGAAGTGTTTCTCATCAACTCCCTTCAAACAATTACTTGATTTGGCAGCCATACACATATTGACCTTCTCTTGAGTTGAATGTTGCTCTCCTTGAGCAACTAGGGTCTCCTTCTCACTCACCTTTATTTCCTCCATTTTAACCCTCTCACGGAGTTCCTTCATTATTCTATAGTCTTTACTCACTTGATAGGGGGGTTAATGAGGCAAGGATGTATTTCTTACCATCCATTACAAATGAGTATTTGTTGGATCTTCCACTACGTTGAGCATCCCTATCAAATTGCCAAGGTCTCCCAAGCAACAAATGATGAACATGAATTGGTACAACCTCACACAACATCTCAGCATGATATTTACCAATGCTAAATTTAATAATGGTTTGCTTGGTGACCCTCATTTTACCACAATCATTGAACCATTGGATCTTGTAAGGACTAGGATGCTTCTTTGTAGGGCATCTCATATGTTCTACCAACATCTTACTCACCGCATTAGTACAACTCCCATCAACGAACATACTTTATCCCCTATCTTGCACCTACTATGGAATAAGTTCTCTCTTTGGTAAAGCTCTTCCCTCACAATGGCACCCATGGCTCTTCGTACTACCATAGCAAATTCTACCCTCTCCTCCATTATTTGTTCCTCATCACTCTTGGAATCTCCCTCATGCTCACTTTTTTCTCCCTCATAACCCTTATTAACTCTACCCTTCGCTTCCTCATCGGTGCGGTACCCATCATGTAGGACCACAATGACTCTCTACTATTAGGGCATTCACTCGCAATATTCCCTCTACCTTGAAATTTAAAGCATTGAATGGTAGAAGGATGAGGAAAGATAGTTTTAGCATTATTACCTCTTTTGGCCTTATCGTCCACCTTGGATTTGTAGTCGGCTTTGTATTGAGGTGCTTGAGTAGTGGCTTTGGGATTTTCCCATGTACATGATGATTTCTAAATATATTTACCTTTTCTCTATGACGAAGATGAAGTAACCTTTGCCTTGTACAACCTTTTATCCTTCAAGTCGGCTTCCACCTTAGAGGCATCATAAAAAACTTCCTCTAGACTCCTATAAGTTTGTAGCCTCATGGTTTTGGAGATTTCATGATTCAAATTAGCCATAAATCTGTTAAAAGTGTAGTTTACGTGCTCTCCAATCTTGGACTTTATTCTCAAGTTCTTGAACTCATCGAAGTACTCTTCAACACTTTTGTTGCCTTGTTTCAACATATACACCTTCTTAAGCACTTATTGGTAGTAGTTGAGAGGTACATACCTTATTTTCATAAGCTCAACCAATTCTTGCCAAGTAAGTAGATTAAATATATGTTGTTGAGCCCTATCTCGTTGTTTGGATTCCTACCAAGTCGATGCGTATCCCTCAAATTGAGTGAGAGCATACCTTGCCTTCAAGGCTTCCGACACATTGTTGGTGAGGAAAATCCTCTCACTTAGCAACTCCTATTCAAGAAACTCTTCCGGATCACTTCTACATTTGAACTTGGGGAGTGTCCCCTTGATGGTATTCAAATTACGATCATTATCTCCTCACTCCTCATGTCCTTGCCATCTTTCCCGGTCTTCATGACCTTAGAACCTAGCGACATGACCTTGAAATATCCCAAAGCCTTCATGTCTCTCTCTACCTCTATTAGCAACAAACCAGTGTCTTCCTCTATATCTTGGTTCATCCCACCATTTATTGTGTGCCACCTCCTCAACTTCTTCATGATAAAGAGGGTTTTGGAATTGGTGTTGGAAAGGGTCTTATGAGAGTTGTGGTGGTGCTTGATAAAGGTTTTGTGGGGTTCTTTGTGGTATTGGTTCATCTTGAGGCGTTCAAAGACATTTGAGGGTAATTTCGGGGATTGGTGTTTTGGAAGGTGGATGGTTGGGGTTGTGGAGTCTTTTGGGTAGGTGATGTGGTGTTGTTGGGAAAGCATAAGGCATGTATTTTACCGGGTGTAATAGTTGGAGTAGTTTCCGGGTTCTTACTTATATATCCTTCAACTTAAGAATGGGGAGTGCCCCCTCTACTTGAGGTCTCAACTTGCACCACCTTTGTCTCCAAACTCCCCAGTCGCTCCTTCATCCCTTCCATTTCCAATGTCAACTCTGCCAATTGCCTAATGATCATGTTCATAGAGTTCACAATGCATGACGGGTCCTCCACAACTTGGGAATGTTCTCCTTGATTGCTTTGATGAGACATTTGTACCTGCAAAACTAGCAAACTATATTAGAAGTAAAAGCTCCTCACGTCTCTCGTATTTGAACTCTCTACTCACCTCACTCTAGTGCTCTTCCGAAATTGGTAATGAATCATTCGTCCAATCAATCCACAAGATTACTAAGCTTAAGTGGAGGAATAGATTCTTGTTTAACAAAAGAAGGACGACTCAAAATAAGCGGACTTGAGCCAAGAAAGTTTCAACGGAGACTTAAAAGAGAAAAACTTGAAAGAAATTAGCACGAAAAGAAAAAGGACTCAAGAACTAGTAAACAATCAAGTAAGAACGATTACTCATTGTTAATTAGTTTAGAGAATCAAAGAAGTTGAGAAAAGATAAAAAGAAAGTTGAATTCGGAACACACCTTCATGTTGGTGGTTTTGGGGTACGTAGATGGTGTAATGAGGGTACGTGGGTGGCTTTTTGGGCTGCGTGGGTAGGGTTTGGTTAGTGCGTAGGTAGCTAGAAGGTTACGTGGCCGAGGGATAGTAGTGTTGCGTGGCCAACTTTGTGTACGTGGCTGAGCAAAGGCCCTTGACGTGGCCCACACACTACTGTGTGGGTGAAAACAATCCACTCCTTGCTTGTTACGTGGCCGAGAATGGCCTAGTACATGGCCAACATCGGCCTATGTAGCCACTTCCAGTGAGTAATTGAATTTGTCTTTCCCTTGCGTGGCTGCTGACGTGGGCAGCGTTCGCATGCCAATTGTGCCATGTGGGGGCCCTTTTTTTCTAAATTTTTTTGAACTCTGGGACCCACACAACCTAGTATTTCCCTTTTGGGGTGGAAAACACCTTTTTCACTAACTTGGTTGAAATACTTCGGATCAAACATCCTCTTTTGGTCTTCTTCTTCAAGATGAATATATGAAGATGCTCAAGAACATGAAGAACACCCAAAATTAATTCTACCTTCAAATCATCCCTTTTTGCTTCCAAATTTTAGATCTAAGCTCCCCTTAACTAGGAGAACAAAGCCCAATAAGAATTAGAGCCAATTGAACCCTCAATCACCAAGACCCATTTTGTGTTCTTAAAAAGCTTGAAGGTCTTCAATGGTGATTTCTTCAAAACACTTTCAATTCACTGGAAATTCGGATTTAAAGGTTTCAATATCAAAGAACTCAAATCCACCAAAACAACAACAAATTTTTGGGTTTTTTTTTTTTTGGAATTTCGAATTTTCTATTTTTTTTGAGATTATCAAAATAAGAAGAACTGACGAGTGTCTAGCTTATATGAAATTTTAACTCGTACTCTGTCAAATTATAGTATAGAAAGATGTCGAACCCACAGAGATTGGTTATCTATTCTACAGATGTTTCTTATTTTAATTACTATTTGAGACAATCAGAAAGAGTTGAGTTGTGAGTTAATTAACTAAAAATACACAAATAGAGCAATGGAGATATATTTTGGTTTTTCAAAAATATAATAAAAGGTGTTGGGATCCTGACTTCACTTGATATTTCTATTATAAAGTAAATTCTTTAATCTTCAATTTCTATTTCTCATAAATGTATAAATGCCTCTCACGATTACGTCCATATATTATTACTTAAGTTGAAGAATTAATCGCACTCCTCTCGGTTATACAAATTAATTATCAAAATAGTAATATTAAAGCACCAGAAACATACGCTTGAACCGAAACACTTTCTTTATAGTAAGTCCTTTCTTACCTTACTTTTATAACTAATCAATATACTATCCGCCTCTCGATTACAAATAAGTGTAAAATTAATTATAGCATAAAAGAGATAGATGTCACTAAATAAATATTAACATCTATCAATACGATAATTAACTATGTTACTTCTTCCGCCTCTCTCGATTACAGAATTAGTAACAAATTAATTGGTAGTATAAATTAGATAAACGTTAACAAATAAAATAACATCTAACTGTAAAACATATAAAAGTTAAATAGAAAGCTTCCGCTCAACCATGTGAAATTGAGGAATAATATTATCTACTATTATATATAGAAATATCAAGATCCGTCATTCTCCCAACACAAAAGAAAATTTACTCCATATTGAGTTAATACAACTAATGGAAATATTCTTATCCATTAATAAGAAAATAAGAAGAAATATTCAAGAATAATTCCGCTATTTAATTAAAAGTAGGAATTAGAATAATTTCCTAACATTAAACAATTGAAGAAATAGTAGAAGAACTGAAGAAAGGAACAATATATTTTGCAGTCCTCCCCTTTACTCTCAAATGCTCTGAATTTTTCCCTCGAACTAGAGTGGGATGCCTCTATTTATAGCAAAATTTGCCTTCTTTCCAACCAATCACAACAAGTTTCCACATTTGCAAGCAAATTGCAATTCGGTTTGTAGCCTACCATTCTTCTCTCTCATCATTTCTTTTCTTTCTCTTCTTTTTCTTTTATTTGTTGGTCCCACAAAGAAAATTTGCAAAACTTTCATTCTCTGTAGCTACCAAATGAAGTGGCTCAACCGTTTCCTCTTTTTGTAAGTGCCAATTGATTTTTCAATTAGTAAACAGGGACTTCACCAAAATGGTAAGTTGCAGGTAAGTGTCAATTGATTCGTTTGCTTTCATTTTCCTTTTCTTTTAATTTGGTGGGTCCCGCACTAAAGAAAATTGGCAAAATTGGTTTCATCTTTGCAGCACTTCCTTTCTCTTTCTTTTGCTTTTCCTTTTTTGGATCTTCTTCTTCATTTTGCTCTCTTGATTTATTTATTAAATTATGATATTTCCTGCAAATAAAATATAGAAATATTAATATTTAAAATTAAATAACAACTTAATTTATATATGTATTTTTGTCTTATCCAGAACCAAGGATAAGAATTGTAGAAACAATTCTTTAGTCTAGGCTCTAATACCGAATGATAGAAATCCGAGTGTGAAACTCTAAGAAATCTAAACAAAACAAATGCGGAATTGAAAGATAGAAGTTAGACACAAATTGGATTGAGTTTATGAGCAAATTTGGGGAAGAACCAAACCCTCTCAATAGAACTCAACTAATTAGCACCTAAACTAATTGAAACCCAAAAGGAATTACACAAATTGAAGTCCATAAAGTGAGTAATTCATATGAACTTCAAGGACAAGATTCTTTAACAAGTAAGAAATCACACTAATCACTCAACTAAGATACTTAGATAATCTACCAAACAAACTATAATCACCAATTTAGGTTTTTCATCAATGTTCAAGCTAAAAGTAAATGAAAGACTAAGGCAACTATTTATAGTTTTGCCTATTACAACAAAGGCCCAAAAGTGGCCTTTGCGGAAATAACGCAACATGGGCCCTTTACTCCATACGTCCAATTGCAATTGCAATTCTGGCCTTGAATTGCACTCATAGCCATGAATTGTGTTTCTAGCCACGAGTTGCACTCCTTAGCCATGAATTGCACGTATATCCTTCTTTGCACTTCTAGGCACTTTGTGTAGTAGCCTCGTTTCTTGGGGCTTCCTCTTCAATCTTTTCCAAAGCTATCTCCCAAACGTTGTATACTCATGAGATTTTCTCTTCAAGCTCTTCCAACGTCCCTGTCTTCATGAACAATGCTTGTAGCTCTTGGAGCTCCCTTGCTTGGCTACGAGTAAAAGGTCTTGAGCTCTTTGGGGTCATATCAATAGGGTAAGGTCTACGTACACTCTACCCTCCCCAGACACCACTTTGTGGGATTTCACTAGGTATGTTGTTGTTGAGGTTTTGGGATTATGAGATATGTCATTAAAATAGGCAAGGAATTTCTACAAAACATGGCGTGTTACTAATGACTTACTAGTTACTACAGTTTTTATTTGTTATTCTACATTTGACTTTGGTAAAATTTGTTATTAAGAGTTGACTTGGCAATGGTACGTAGTAAGAAGTAAGAAGGTGGAATTTTGTTCCTTAAATTTGTTACAAATCCAAAGACACAGATACTTGAGTACAAAACAACATTTGTTGAAGAAGTTTAGGTTGAAAAATGTGGTTTAAAAATAATACTATTTGTATACATATATTAAAAGATAAAATCATCAAACTTAAATCTTAGAACCACCTCTGGATATAGTAAGGTGCAGCTTATAAACGAAATGACTCTACTACATGACATGTTGTTAGGCTCATAGTGTGTCAATACATGCTGTGAATATTATCCAAGAGAGTTTGTTGGGGGTTGGGGGTGGGGGCATGAATTTCCAGGAGATTCTGATTTGCGATAGCTCTATGTTCTTATTTGAATATGCTTCAATATCATCCAGTTTATGTGAACTGTCGTTAGGCAAAACAAATTGGATTTTGAATTTTAATATTCCATATGGCTGTGAATGTCATAACTTTCACTACGTTATGTAAAAAGTTTCGGCACTTCTCTTTGGAAAATAGCCATTATCCCAAGTGGAAGATGCACAAGAGTGAAGATCATCATATATTATGACTCTCTATACCAGTTTGATGAATATTCAAAATATGAATTTAAGAATGGGGTTACTATCACATGGAAGTGATACTAATTAACTTTGCCCAACTTGCATGACATTTCCTCTCTTTTTTAAGAGGTATACTGCTAAGTTAGAGGACCAGAAAGGGACTTTTAACCCGCTGCAATTTAACAAGTTGATTTCCAAAGCTATCCAAAATCTTGGCCAATTTGCATGTCTTAAATATTACACTCTGAAAACATATGTTTTTCTGTGAGATTTATTGAAGTCAATCCAGGATAACTTGGTACATATGGGAACTAGGACGATGTCGATAAGGCAGCTCCGGAATGGGTTGCTACTGAAATATACTTACTTCTTAAGTACCCAGTAGCCTCAATTGTAGGTAGCACTTCATAATGGAAAGAAGAAGAAGTACAGAGCACATAAACAAACACTCCTCGAAGGGCTGAACCTGAGTAACAACTTGTAGCAAGTTGTCCTATGACAAAATCTATGAGGAATCTCTCAGGTCTTGCTAGCATGGCCCATAGCCTTCTTTCTTGTTTTACTTTTCAAATGTTGGGAGCCTTCAATACTCATATCGTAGGGGTGGCAAACGGGTGGGTCGAGTCGGATATGGGTTGGGTCGAAAATGGGTTGACAAAAAACGGATCGATTACGACCGCCCATATTTAACACGGTTAAAAAAAAATGGGTTACCCGTCGGATAATATGGATATCCATATTATCCAAAGCTACTTCAAAGATGTTGGCTTCATGTAGCCAATATGGAGAAGATTAATTTACCATTTTGTCCACAAATCCAATCTCTAGTACATAGTTGCACTTCAACATTTGTGGGAAGAATATAACTTCGAGCCTTTTCAATGACACGACCTCAAAGAAAATCTTTTTTGGAAAATATCCACCCAACCCCACCCCCGCACCACCCACTCCCCAACCAAATCCCAGCCCCACCCAACGATCACCCTCGAACGCACTTCATCTTCACCTACCCACCCCAACTCCATCCTATCCCACACCACCGCTCCACCCAACCCTCACCCAACCCCCTCCCAAAGCGTCTATTTCATATATGACTACTTTGTACTTTGAAGACAACCCCAAAGTGACTATGTTTGTAAACTAGCCATTTTTTAAAAGTGACAAAAAATGGCTATTTTTTGTAAATTGACCCTTTTTATAAAGTGACATAAAAATGGTTATTTTTGCAAAAATTTATTTCTTGAAAAAACGACCGAAAATGCAAATTTGCAAAAATAAGCAACTTTTTTGTCATTTTTCAAAAAATGGCCACTTTACAAAAGTAGCCATTTTTGTGTCACTTTAAAAAAATGGCTACTTTACAAAATTGACCACTATCTTGGAAATGGCTCATTTCAAAAATGGTTATTTTAATACTTTCACAAAGAAGCTATTTTTAAAAATGGCTACTTTTGCAAAGCGCTAGTTTTTAAAGTAACTACTTTCACAAAATGACTATTCATGAAAATTGACTACTTTCAAAAAGCGACTATTTTTAAAAAGTATCTACTTTCACAAAGTGGCTATTTTCTAAAAGTGACTATTTTCTTAAGTGAATACTTTTTGCAAAACGACTATTTTTGAAAAGTAGCTACTTTTCGCAAGTAATATTTTGAAAAAGCGTACTACTTTTGTAATGTGATTACTTTTGCAAAGTTGCTATTTTTGAAAGTTACTACTTTCACAAAATGTCTAGTTTGCAAAGTTGAGAGATAGGGTGTGGTAGGAGGTGAGAGGTAAGGGGTTGGGGTGGGGTCGGGTGGTTATAAAGGGGTGGGGAGTGGGGGTGGTGGGGGTGGGGGTAGAGGGGTGGTTAAGAACTTGCTTTCTGAAAAATATTTTTCAAAACATTTTGGACCAACCAAAATTACGGATTCATACCAAACACACTCTATGTATTTGTGGGTTTTATCCATTTTACCCATTAATTTACCCATATTTTAAGTGGATAATATGGGTTGACTCATATTGGACCCATATTAAATGGATAGGGTATCCAACCCATTTAAAATGGGTTGGATCGAATACGATAACCATATTTTTAACCCATTTTGCCACCTCTACAGTCATATGCGATAACGACTAGTAGAAACAACAGTAGTGCAGTGCCGTGTCACAAAGGTTGTGAAGTAATTAACACAATTTCAAGACTGAAACAGCACCTTAATTCTAAATATCATAGGCTATATATAGGCGACCAGATTAAAAGGCTTAGACATCGAAGGCATCATTGATGGAAGATCTCTTTCTACTTTTTATACTGTTTTTCTACTCTTTTATACCCAAGATTTCTACTACAACAGATGTAATCACTACAAATCAGTTCATCACAGATTAATTGTGAGACCTACAACTAAAATTTAATTTATTTCTTGGAAAGATTTTAGACTCTAATACCCGAACAGAATCCTCGTTAGCATTCACGATTGTCCATGTTAGCAGACACTGTGGAAAAATAAAAATAAAAAAGGAGAAATAAAGGCCATATCCTTCTTCCCTAGCCAACCAGCCATGAAAATACTCATCTTAATGATACTCATTGCGGAGTAATAATAAGTAAACCGAAAATCGCATTACCAACTTAAGCGTATTAAAATTAAAATTTCATTGTTTAACCACAAAACCATCAAATTTACAGTGCCCGCTCATCAACAGGAAAAAAAACTCCAAAAAGGAAGAAGAAGAAGAAGAAGAAGAAAAAAGGTCTTACAACGTGGCTTGTTATCTGCACAGTGTTACCGTCATCATCCACGCATGGAATTCCAGTTAACCATGAGGGTTGAGACTTGAAGTTTAACTTTTTGAATCCCCTTTCTTTGTCTTTTTGGAGTGTAATTTACTTGGAAAGCAAAATTGTTACTTTCTCGGTTTCTAAATAAATGATGTTTTAGGCTTTTCATTTAGTTTATGTTTTTAGATTTCAAGAAAAAATTGATCTTATTCTTTCAAAATTTACCCTTATTTACATAATCAAGAATTATTAAGTACTTTTTTTAGAAAATAGGCAAAAGTTGATTAAGGGTAAATTAGCAAAAATACTCCTAAGTTTCTAGAAGCGAGCAATTTCTTATGAGAGGTGTGCATAAGCTAAAAATAGAGCCTGTTGAGTTTTGCAGGCCCTAACGTATGCCATCTTTTGTGATTTGCACCCTACCCTATTTTTTTTATTTTTTTTTATGATTCACACCCCAACATCTTTATTTTCTTACAAAATAATGAACACACTCTTTTTTTAAATTTTCCACGAGGGCAATGTTGGAATACAAATATACAAAACAAAAAACAAAAAAAATGAGAGAGAATAAAAAAGCCTTTGTTATGAGAGAGCCCTTGAACATTCCTAGACGAAAGATATTTCTTATCTTCTGTCCATCTTGATGTTCCATCCATTTGGTTCAGAATCTGGGTATTAATCGGCGAAGCAAACAGCTTCAGTTGATCTTATGCGAATCAGGAAGTAAAGCTATTAATGCACAATCAAGCAATGTAACAAACCCAAACTCCTCAAGCTATTAATAAGAACTGGAGCACACGATTGCAACTTTGGAATAGTAATTGCAACACTCAAACTATTGAATTAGAATGGAAATTACTGGAATAACAAGTAACTAAGGATAGAGATAAGAATGGGGATGAGAAACTTAGATTCTGAGAAAGGGGACGAGAGGAACAGACAGTTCTTCATAATACGCATAACCTATTATTTCTAACTACTAGTCCTTTTAAATCAGTTGTTAATTGGGTCCGGATCCCAAATCAACCTTTGCGAGAATCTTCTGGTCCTATTTCTCAGCCCAATAGTTGCTTGTATGACATCCCCGCAGGAATCGACATTGGGCTTGGGTTGAGTCATAACAAGCAACAAATAGAAGATGATAGGCAAGCCATATTTAGAGCCCGTTTGGCTTAGCTTATAAGTTCTTTAAAATGCTTATAAGTTCGTTTTAACTTTTTTTTGACCGTTTGGTGCCTACCTATAAGCCATTTTATGCTTAAAATAAGCCTAAAAAAATAATTGGGTCCGTTTGGCTTAGCTTAAGAAAAGCAGCTTATAAGCTGAAAACAACTTGTAAGCCAAAAAAATAAGTTGGGGTAGCCCAACTTATTTTTTTTTAAAACAACTTATTAAGCTGCTTTTTTTAAGCCAATCCAAACAGGCTCTTTCTTTCTATCGTAAGAGATAGTTCAGAACTAACCTTGTTTATTTTCATCACCATAGTTAAAGGCAGTGATATATATGTGAGGTCTCAGGAGCTACCAGAAAATAAAGTCTTTGATGTTAGTACAAGAAGCTTCAACAAAAACAAACTAATTTCACGTTTTGAACACTCTTCTGTAAATCCATTATGGTACTTAACAAGGAAAATTTACTACCTTGGTCGACTTCAACAGAACCAGATTCAGATTCACCTAGATTACTGTTACTGCCTGCGACAAATCTGCGGTGGTCATCTTTGTAGAAGCAAGTTGCAGATGTAAACCAAGTTGGGGTGAATATACCAAGGCTGTTTTTTGCTGGCTGGGATAAAAATTTAAAATGTCAAATTTCTTATAGGTATAACTTGTAAGCAATCAATTCTCTCTCACACACAAATGCCAGTATGAACTATATATGACGGTGGATCTCACAGATTTTGCGGTGCAAATTTTAGCACACTGGTTCAGAGTACTAACCAGCTTTTTTTCATTACCCAAATTTCATTATTTTTTTTATTGATCTCTGTTTTTTTTTTTTTTTTTAAGTTGTTTCAGTTTTTTTTTTTCGTATTCCAATATTGCCCTCATGAAAATATTAAAAAAAGAGTGATTTCATTATTTTGCAAGAAAATAAAGAGGTTATGGGCAAATCATAAAAAATAATAAGACAGGATGCAAATTATAAAAGTGGACATACGTTGGGTGTTCAAAACGCAACTGACTCCCTCAAAACACCACTGTATGAAACGGAGGGAGTAGTACATTTCACATGGTCTAGGGACCTGTTTGACCTTTTGCCCTTTTTAATCACTTTTTTCGGTAAACACTTTTTCAACAAATGAAGTTTTAGAAATAAGATACAAGAGGCATTTACTATTTTTTTTTCCTTTCAAATTCATCCTTACTACTTCAATTAGTGCGGTACTAAATAAAAGAGATTAGAGTAGACGATTGCAAATAGTTGCTTATAAGCATGGACTGTCGAAATTAATTTTATGCAATTCTGTATTTGAATAAAAATGCAGATATGAATAATAAATAATTAATGTGTTTGTTAAAAAAAATGGTGGTTGTTAAAAAAAATGGTGGATAACTGTTCTTTTATCAAAATAATTAAAATACCCTTAAGATTTTACAACATAATATAAATTTTAAAAGTCTTGTTTAAGGAGGAGAAATCACATATATGAAATGAGAGGAAGTTAATTAAAATTTTATTTTAAGAAAAAATAATTTGAGAACTAGAAGAAATATTAAGGAGGTATCACATATATCAAAAGTGCTTGTAGTTGAAAATTCATAAGTTTGGATGACTTTTGACTGATTTTGGCTTATAAGCACTTTGAATGTCCACTAAATATATGCGTAAATAAGCCAAAAAGTGTTTATATGTTAGTTTGATTAGTTCATAAACTTTTACAAACACCCTTACACGCTTCTAATAATCTCATAATTAAGGTTATTACATGTCTTTCTTACAATATATGCAAAAACTCGAGGATGGTAGCTAGTTTTCAGATAGTTATTATCCTCGACTTTCAAATTTCACAGGTGAAATTTCGATACATGATCTTGAAGTTTCACTCGTAATGTTTGGAACTCTAAGATAGTACTATTTTTCCATTAGTGGTGCTGAAAAAGTGGCTATTTGTGGATCCCCACCCCCAAAGTTATACTTAATCATGAATTTTTTATCTTCTTCTTTTTATTACTTGTAGAAGGAAAACTATACTACAATCTATGTTTCATTACATTTATTGACCAATGACTAATCCACCCTGATGTACGAAATTACTTCTTCAAAATATCATAGAAGTTTATAGAGAGCAAGTCCATACCATCCGCTCATTGCTCAAAATAAAATTGTAATTGGTATGGTCCTTCTTCAATAGGTAGCAATTAGGTCACTGTTCACACGAGTAAGAGACTGTTTCAAGGCAAAAAAGACATAAATTTTAACTTTTGACATGTTTTAGCTAGATTTTATCAAGGACAATTAATTACTCCATGATTAATTAGATTCGTAGTGCCAAACTATATATAGTATGTCTTAAGTGGTCGATGCATAATATAGTTTAATGAACAGTCCAAAAATATGAATTTAATAGTGGGTTTAGACATGTGGTCCTCCATATCACTTCAAATTGAAGGACGTACACTGTCCTTTTGTGGTTTACTATCACATGGGAGTGATCCTTTAATTGCCCAACTTTCATGGCAAGACCAGAAATGGACTTGGTGTAATCTAGCAAGTTGATTTCCACAGCTATCCAAAATCTTGACTAAGTCGTCTTAGATATTACACTAGGATGAGAACATAAGTTTGTTTTTCGTGGGACTCCGAGTCAACCGAAGAATAGATCATATCTCCTTGATCAAATCAGTTGCTTTTAGACACATGCTGGAACTACCAAGGAATGCAAATAACCAAATTTGTTTTTCAATAGAACAAAATAAATTATTGTAAAACTAATTCTTTTAGTTTTTGTTTATTAAGGGAAAGCCCCCTAGCTATCAGGATTTTTTCTATATTCAAAACTAGAACCACACGATGCAACTAGTCATTGACTGGCCACAAAAGGTGTCATCGCCGTCCATAGATGTTCCATCTTAGAATGTGACACTGCTAATTGACAACATAAGCGTCCAAAAAGAACTAAAGTGGGGAGAGGTGCGAGAGAGTCCAGCGCACCCAAAAATTTATGTCGCAGACAGGGGCGGCTTAATACACTACGTGGACTAAAGCCAAAATATAAAAAGAGGCCTTATATTTATGCAATAAATTTTTATATATTTTATTTGATGTTCACTTTAATAGATAATTATATTTTGACGATGTCATTTTTCTCAATTTACAATATAGTCTATTCATGAGACGTTATTGATCTTAAGTATGATCTAGCTCATCGGTTTAATTTTGAAAACTTAGGCAATTCTTTCAAAAATATTTAAAAAATTCTATAAGCAATAGTAACATTTTAAAATACAGACTATGCCAATAAGAGTATCATCTTCTACTTATATAATTTTTTCTATTACGATAATTTTAAAAGTAGTTTAAAACCATCAATATTACAATGACTATTAGGTTGCAACCCTTTCCTCGACCCTGCTACCGCAGGACGATTTCTGCAACGGGCTGCCCTTTACTATGCTTTAAATGACGTTCAAGGTTATCTAATCGTTTGACAATTGCTTAGCTTGAGCTTGAAAAATGTCTAAAAAACACTCAAATTTTTTAAAAAGATCTTATAAAGCCAAAGTTATAAACAAGATTGATTAAATTTAAGGTGAATTAGATTACATTAAGAAGTACAAAAAAATTGAAAAATTAATTATCTACACCTTTCAATTGTGATTGCAGCAATTATATTTTCTAAAAGTAGCATAACCTTGAAATATATGTGTGTAACAATGATAAAAAAAAAAATTGACAACAAATAATTAAAAAGATTTCTTTTATGACTAACTTGAGAACGCTATCAGAAGTACCATAGTTTATACATATAATATGAGTATATAATTATATAAATTATACATATAATATGAGTAATTTTGGGGCTCAATATGGTTGGGGCCTTTGGTGCCTTTAGGCTAAAGCTGGCACTGGTCGCGGATGCTCAACTGCCTTTAATCAATAATTATTTTCTAAGGTTGGGTGCTTAGTCGATAATATTTTTGTATCTTATTACTAGCTTCCAATATATTAATATAATGTTCAGGAAAAAAAAAATGGGTGCTTAAGCGCCCGGTAGCTCAACATAGGTCCTCCCCCCCCCCCCCACAATTGTTAAACAGAAGCATTAGTAAGTAGCCACTTCATAATGGAGAGAGAGACATGCGACGCATAGAAAGGACACTTGCTGCAAGTTGTTGTATATATGACAAACTTTGTGACTGTGAGGAACGTCTCAGGTGTTGATGAGGTGGCTATAAGATAATGTTTTCCTTGATCATTCTCTTCCTTTGAATGGGTTGATATACATGATTTACAACATAATTGTCGACTACAAATTAGGAACTAATTTGACTAAATAATTCTAGCGTATGCTATCCTAAAATAGAAGATTACAAAATATAGTTGATTAAATATTTACATAATCTAACACACCCCCGCAGTCGAAGCTGGAGGTTTACGAACGGTTAGATTGTCCCAAAAATCATCAAATAGTACGCGCGGAAGACCTTTGGTGAAGATGTCGTTAATCCGATAACGATACAATACGAGGACACGAACCTCTCCTCGTCTAACCTTTTCACGAATAAAGTGAATGTCCATTTCAATATGCTTGGTACGTTGATGTTGTACCGGATTTCCAGACAAGTAAATGGCACTCACATTATCACAATAGACCAGGGTTGCTTTACGAATAGGACAGTTGAGTTCAAGCAACATATTACGAATCCAACGAGATTTAGAGACAACGTTAGCAACCCCTCTGTATTCAGCTTCAGCACTTGACTTAGATAGAGTAGGTTGGCGCTTAGAAGACCAAGAAATTAAGTTATCCCTAAGATAGACACAATAACCCGATATGGAGCGTCGAGTGTCAGGACATCCACCCCAATCAGCATCTGTATATGATAGTAGTGACTGTAGAGAGGTTTTATATAGATGTGTGCCAAAGTCAATCGTACCTCGAATGTAACGCAAAATGCGTTTTAATGCATCCATATGTTGGACTTTGGGGTCATGCATAAACAAGCAAACCTGTTGAACAGCGTATGATATGTCTGCCCGAGTAAATGTCAAGTATTGCAAAGCACTTGCCAGGCGACGATACTTCATAAGATCCTCATATGGGGCGCTTGAAGAAGCGTTGAGTTTGCCTTTTCTGTCAACTGGAATGGGGCAAGGCTTACACTGTGACATGCCTGTCCTGTCAAGAATATCCTCTGCATAAGAACTCTGAGACATAAAGAGACTATCTTTGTCCCGGGAGACAGCAATTCCCAAAAAATAGCTCAATTGACCCAAGTCTTTCATTGTAAATTCCATAGCTAACTTGGACATAATGCCTAGTCTGAGAGAGTCTGACGATGCAGTTAGAATAATATCATCCACATATAACAATATATAAGCAAAGATCCTTTCCACGATAATAAGTGAAGAGAGAGTTGTCAAATATACTATGCGAGAAACCAATAGTTGCCACATATTCAAGAAACGCTGATACCAAGCTCGTGGTGCCTGCTTCAAACTATGGAGAGACTTATGCAAGAGACAGACATGATCAGGACTCCCGGAGTCCTACAGGCTGATACATATAGACGGTCTCATTCAAATTGTCATGTAAAAAAGCATTTTTTTACATCAAGTTGGTGAATGGGCCAAGAGTGAGATAAAGCAATAGTGAGAACCACACGGATAGTAGCCGGCTTGACCACTGGGCTGAAAGTCTCGTCACAATCAATACCTTCCCGTTGAGACCTACCATCACCTACAAGACTGGCTTTATGCCTCTCAAAAGAACCATCAGATTTCTTTTTATGCAAAAAAATCCATAAAGACCAAATAATATTAGCATTTAGAGGACGAGGGACCAACTCCCAAGTCTTACTATCAATAAGAGCATTATATTCATCTTGCATAGCATTTTTCCAATTCAGGTCATTAAGGGCACCAACAGGATTCCGTGGAATGGGGGAGATGGAATTGTTAGTGGCACTTAAGGCTTGATTATGGTATTTCAAATTCGGCTTAAAAATCCCATGTTGACTACGTGAAATCATGCGGTGAACGGGTGGAGGGTCGGGTGGCAGGGTTCCGCCGTGGGGAAGACCGAGGGAGAGGGAGGGGGTCCGGTAGAGAGGACTACCGTGTGGGCCGTGACAGGAGGAGAAAGAGGCTGGCAGACAGCTGTGGCAGTGGGGGGAGAAGCTGCTGCGGTGGGGATGGACAGTTGGGCAGTCGACAATGAAGGGGAGGAGGTAGGAGAGCTCGGGTGGTGCGTTGCACTAGTGGGAGGGGGCTGCATTGGCGAAGCAGTGGCCTGGTCATGCAACAAATGGATTCTCAAAGAGGAATTATCATCACCCAAAAATTCATATGAGGTAGGAGATGGAGTATTTATTTATGAAAATGGAAAGGAATTTTCATCAAACCACACATGTCAGGCTATGATTATTTTTCGGCTCGATAGATCATAGCATTTGTACCCCCGATGATTGGAAGGATATCCTAGGAAAACACACGGAGTGGACTTAGATTGCAAATTATGAATTTGTGTGGAGGGAAATAGAGGAAAGCAGAGACAGCCAAAGACTCGGAGATGAGAGTATGATGGATTCTTTTGATAAAGAATGTGAGTGGCTGTCTTATATGCTAAGAGTTTAGAGGGTAGAATATTGTGTAAGTACGTTGCCATGACCAAAGCATGATGCAAATAAGAGGGGGGCAGAGATGCATGGGCAAGAAGTGTACGAACAATATTATTGATGGATTTAATTTTTTGTTCCGCCTTATCATTTTGGGGGGAAGTGTGGGGGAAAAGAAAAGCAAAAAAGCATCCCGTTTTGTTCACAAAATTTATGAAAAGACCATTATCAAATTCACGCCCGTTGTCACATTGAAAAGTTTTGATTTCTTTTTCAAACTGAGTGCGAATGAAAGTCCGGAAAGACAAGAAGCAGTTATAAAATTGGGACTTTGTTTTGATAGGAAAAGTCCAAAGAAAATTAATGTAATTGTCAAGAAATAAAACATAATATTTGTGACCAGAAGAGCTAAGAACAGGTGAAGTCCATAAATCATTGTGAACAATATCAAAGGGCATAGTAGTAGTTGAAAGAAAGTTAGAAAAAGGCAATTTAATTAATTTCCCCAGAGGGCAAGAATGACAAACATTGTTGCGAGCCTTATTACATTCAATCAAATTACTACGTAAAGAACTAAGAATAACATCCCCTGGATGACCTAAACGGAAGTGCTAGATATGAGGAGAGATGACACTAAAAGCAAATAGTGTGGAAGACGAGGTGGCTCGAAAATTTTTGAAGAATGGATAAAGATCCTCCAGACACTCACATCTCATGAGTTTTCTCCCCGTCCGTAAATCCTTCACATAAAAACCAAAAGGATCAAATTCAACAGAAACCATATTATCGATAGTAAATTTGCGAATGAAAATAAGGTTTTTGATGAGTTTAGATGCATGTAAGACATTCTTCAGTTTTAGAGAGGGAGTTACTTGAAGGGATATATGACCATAACCACGAATTGGAATCATGTTACTGTTACCAACAACAATGCCATTATTTTTGCTCAATTGATAATAAGACGAGAGAAAGTACCTCGGGGAGTGGGTCGGTGAGATGTGGCTCCGGTGTCCATGTACTAATTCTTGTCATCGGGCCGATTCAAAGACATCGTGCATATCCCTTATCAATATCAGGCGCATACCCGCATGTGATGACGACGCCGATGAGTGTAACGACCAGAGGACGAGACCAAGAACTCCCTGTGGCCGCGACGAGTCGACGCGACCGCCGGCGACGGCCGTGCTACCCGCCCGCAGGAGTATGGGCATGGTGGGGTGGCCCACGGATGGCCGCGGCGGCCCTGCGAGCGCCGAAAGTACTACGACGGGGGCAGGGTCCACTAACGCCGCCGCGACGCGGTTGGTGGTTGTGCCCGTCGCCCCCGCCAGCTGCTTTTGTCCATTTCGGCCGCCACCGCAGCTGTCGCGGTCGCCCGGCGACCGCGGTTGTTCTTCTTTCCATGATTATGCGAATTTCCTCGACTGTTAAAGGTATTTTCAGAATTATTGGGTTGTCCATTATCGGAGAAATTCTGAGGATTAACATTGTGGGAAACAAGAGCAGCATTCGAGCCGGAGTCATGAATGGCATCCTCAGCATGGCTATCTTCCTCAAGTTCTAGCATCGACCGGACAACGTCAAAAGATGGGAGGGGAGTACAGTGCTGCACCGTTGTTCGAAAAGTTTTGTATTCCACCGATGATCCTCGCAGAAGGCGAAGCACAAGTCGTTTGTCGAAAACTGTTTGACCGACGTTGGCGAGATTGTCTGCAAGAACTTTCAGCCTGGTGCAATATGCTTTCACATTCGAAAAATCCACCAATTTGGTGTTGGTGAATTTCGCATCAAGAGCAAGAGCCCTAACCTTGGTGAATTTTGCATCAAAAGCAAGAGCCTTAACTGATTTGTTGTCCTGAAAGAGATGAATAAGGCGATTCCAAGCCTCGGTTGCGGTGTCCTCTTAATGAATGATCGTGTTGAGAAGATCATTCGATATCGTACCATATATCCATTGCTAAACAATATCGTCTAGCCGTTCCCATATGGCCTTAGTAGCAAGTTTATCAGCTCCAGGTGCCGGTGGTGGCACGGTAAGGGAAGCAGGAGGTAGGATGTGGTCAATCACCAAATTGGCACGACAATGGAGCTTGAATAGGGTCGCCCAGTTATTGTATTGGCTCCCTTCATAGTCAAGTATAATAGGAATGCATGATTTTATGTTGGCGATGATAGTCGCAGGATGCAACTTAGTGGCGTCAACCATGGAGAAGAGGATAGGGAATAGCCGAAGGGGAGGAAAACGAGGAGGGGGGGGGGGGAGGTCGGCGGCAAAGGTTTTTAGGAGGCTAGGGTTTTTAGGAGAAATCTAGTCTGATACGATGTAAGATGATGTTTTCCTTGATTATTCTCTTCCCTTGAATGGGTTGATATACATGATTTACAACATAATTGTCGGCTACAAATTAGGAACTAATTTGACTAAATAATTCTAACATATGCTATCCTAAAATAGAAGATTACAAAATATATTTGACTAAATACTTACATAATCTAACAGTGGCTATAGCCTTCTTGTTTTGTTTCTCCAAAATGGACCCCTTGTTTTACTTTTCAAATCTATCTATATATATATATATATATATATATATATATAGGAGAGTACAAGCAACATGGTTAAGCCAAGTGGCAAGCTAATAATAAGCCACTTGACAATTTTAAGACAAAGTTAATGAGAGTTGTAATAAAAATGAATTTTGAGTAAAAACAAAAAGTTTTTTTAAAAATTTATAGATAAGATTTTGAATTTGAATTGAATATCCAAAAAATAAAATTTGAATTGAAAACTATTTAAAAATAGATATTATCAATATTTATAGGGCTCTATCTATTATGACTTTGAACTGAAGTGTTGTTTTTTTCATAAAGATAAAGTTTTTGAATTGAAAAATAATGTATTAAAGTTTAAATTGAATTGTGATAATATTTTTTGAATTTGAAGTTGACAAATGTAACAATCACCTAGCCTATCATCATGTTGCAGGAATTTTAACAATATATTATAATTTTAACATATATGAGGAAAAATATGAACTTGCATTCCTAATATTTACTTACAGTAAAAGCACAAATTAATACTACTACAACAATAATCAATATGTGAAAAGACAAAAAATAAAATAGAAATACAAAGTATAACAACAAACATACAAAATTTCTATTTTAAAATCAATATAGACTTTATCTTAAAAATAATAAGTAAATAATCTAAATATAACACACATAATGAAGTATAATGATAATTTTTTTGAATTGAAAGAAGAAGTTATTTTGAATTTGAATTAAAATATTAAGATAAGCCCTTATATCTGTATTTGAATTGAAAGATAATGTTTTCAAACTTAGATTAATATATATATATATATATATATATATATATATATATATATATATATATATATATATATATATATATATATATATTAATAGTACTACAACAATAATCAATATGTGAGAAGACAAAAAAATAAAATATAAATACAAAGTATAACAACAAACATAGAAAATTTCTATTTTAAAATCAATACAGACTTTATCTTAAAAATAATAAGTAAATAATATAAATATAACACACATAATGAAGTATAATGATAATTTTTTTGAATTGAAAGAATAAGTTATTTTGAATTTGAATTAAAATATTAAGATAAGCCCTTATATATGTATTTGAATTGAAAGATAATGTTTTCAAACTTAGATTAATATATATATATATATATATATATATATATATATATATGTGTGTGTGTGTGTGTGTGTGTGTGTGTGTGCGCGCGCGCGCTAATTGATACGCTCAAATTACACCTATTAATGGTATAACGCGGACGTTGTCAAATATAGTAACCCAACAAGGTTGGGGTCGAATCCCACAGGGAATATGGTGTGAAAAAGTTACTAAAGGCGTAGGATGCTAAGTTTAGGTCTAATGTCTTATCCCGATGATTTTGGTAAAAGTTGTTTTGTTGGTGATAAATAATGGCTATCTACTTGCTTTGGTGGAAATTTATGGTAAAAGAAACTAAGGATGTGTTCTCGCTAGATAGGGTGTATGGTCATGGGTCTTGATCTTGATATACTCACAATGGATCATTATATGAATGCACTTAATCTCTATGTGAATCTCTACTATTTCCCAATAAATAAATATTATGTCTTTCTATAATTTTCCCAAATATAAGAAAGTACCCATGAAGAACGATTAATCATGCCAAGTAAATTCTTCTTATTCCTAAATGAATTTATTAAACAAAGTTTAAAGCTTTGAGTCCTTGTTAGTTATTCTTACCAACCCTAATTTTTTTCCCAAATAAATTAAGGTTTTATGGCTTTAATCAATGTTTGCAACCATTAATTATGAATGAAGAATGAAGAATAACTAAACCCTAACAATCCATTATGTGTATATCATTCACAAAACACCCATCATTGGGTTTACAAGAAATAAGAAATTGAAGAATAACTAACAAAGAGTAGTAAGGGAATTTAGCTACTCATGACCAAGAATAAGAAATAAGAAATTGAAGAATTCATAATTGCTTACTTTGGAAGAAAAGAGGAATTGGAATTACTTGAATTGATGTTTGAATCTTCAAAAACTAGAGAGAATTTTATGTTCTAAGTCCAGAGCCAAAAATATAATGAATGATAACTATTAAAATCCTACAATGACTATTTATAGGTTTGAAAAATATAAAAATTACAGATTTGCACTTTGGTCCCGTCATTACGGAATATGGTCCGTAAATCACTTTACGGACCGTAATGTGATTTACGCCCAAGTCGTCTTCTCAGTTGTGTGCAGCTTAAGCCTTCTGACTTACGGACCGTAAAATGGTTTACGGTCCGTAAACTGCCTGGTCGTATTTCAACCTCCAACACTTCGACTTTTTGCCAGATGCTTAACTAATTAAATATGTGATGGAATACGGACCGTAAACTGAAATACGGTCCATAAACTGAGCTCGTAAACCACCATCTTCTCAGCATGCCTCTCTGGTTCTGTTATCCTTCAATAGGATCATGGAATACGGACCGTATTGTAGAATACGGACCGTAAAAGCGCATTTACGACCTGGTTTTGCCACTTCAACTGTTGTCATATCAAATCTGTTCCGTCTTCTGAAAAACACTAAAAAAAATCGTAATATCATATAGACTTGCTTAGAAACAAGTAAAACTTATAGCCTAAATGTATCGATTTGTGGCGTAGAATCACGCCACATCAACACCCCCAACTTAAAGTATTTGCTTGTCCTCAATCAAGCCATGCAAAACAACGACTCAATCTAACACCTAGATATCATAGAATAACAATGCCTACATTGGTTTTGACTCTGAACTAGCGGCATGCGTGTTTTTCTTCCAAGGACCACTCCAATTTTCTATTTTAAAGCAATATACATAACTCAAGAACGCTATGACTAACAATGAAGCTTAAATCGACTTTACATTATCGAACTTAAGCACAAAAGCTACTTTGGGACCTTATTTTTTTCAACTCATCCTTATCCCTAAAAAAAAATTCCCAACATATTTCACAAAAGGACAGGGGGAGAGAGAGATTAATTTGGGGGGTTCACACAGCCGGGGGGTTTTTTCCCCCTTTCCTAGCGGTTCGGTTAAAAAAAATTTTTCCCAAAAGGTAAAATTAAACTGTAAAATAAAAAAATGGAATTTTTAAAATTTTATTTATTTTCCCCTTTTAAAATGTTTTTAAAATTACCTTTTGGGGGTTTTTTTCCTTTTTAAACTACAATTTGGTTTTTTGATTTTTTTTTTGTAACAAACACAAAAGATTCATAAATTAAATTAAAAAAATGGGTTAAATAAAACAAAAAAATAGAAACGTTTGTTAAGGGGAAAATTTAGGCCAAGTATGAAAATTTTTTCGAAAAAAAGGGGGGAATAGGTTTAAATTTTGGGGAAAAATACCAAAAGAGGCTATTTTGGCCCAAAGGAAATTTTTGGGTTTTAAATCTTTCCCAAAAAAAAATTGTTAAAGAACCCTTTTTGGGCATTAAAGGGAAAAAAAACCCTTTAACCCATTGGCAATAAATTTCTGAATCTTTTGTATTATCGCTTTTTTTTACAACAAAATAAAAGGGGCATGGTCCGTATTTTTTTTCCTCATTTAAC